>NW_026101062.1:0-1960 GCF_025091365.1 Daktulosphaira vitifoliae
TTTTTTTCGGTTCAAAGTCTTACACTACAACAGTTCCCTTGAATAGTTTAAATAATTTTAATTGATTACTTTTGAATTAAAAGTAAAATATCCATGAAATTATTTTTCATATATTTATCTCACTTGAACAATACTAAAATGTTTGAACAATCAATAGCATTTGTATCATTACAAGTAAAATATAATGTGACGATTAAAAAAGGTCTATCATGAGTAAATATGTTTTCTTTAAATCTTTTATGTTACATCGTATTACATTAGGGGCATTATGTACGTACATTATCATTAATGTTGCTTTTTTTATCAAATCGCCTTCAGGCGTATATTAGATGTCTAGCTATTCATTTGAATACACATTAAACCCTCGTTTTTATGTCTTCTTTAAATTAAGATTGCTAGAAGTGAGGGTTCTACACTGAGAGTTTTGTTAAGCACAATGGACACGAAAATGTATATATACAGACTCTTGAAAAACCAAATAACCAGTGTTTTCATTAGTTACGAACACAAAGAAAATAAATGACTCATGGTGAAAAACAACATTGGAGTATAAAGAATTGGATATCTATGGTAAAGCAATGAAAGCATCACGAATATCATTAAACTCTTGTATCTTTATAAAAAAACAGTCATTAGAAATCAAAAGAGAAGTCAGTAAGTCGACTTTATTTATATTTTAAAATGAAAAATTATCTTTTACAGAAGTAACAGCTTTATATAAATGTATGAAGTACAATGTATTGAATAAAATAGCATACCTATTATGGACACTGCAAGTTGTAACAAATAATGAAATCAGAACATGTCCGATAGCTTCAAGGCTGATTTAAAAATTAAATAATGATTTATCGTCTATAGTTATCTGTCTGGTGCGAGTTAAAAAATTATCAAGTCTATATTCATTGTCAGGAATTTTAAAGAATAACAAATAAGATATGCAGTTGCTTTATCGAAATAAAAATCGTCCGATTAAAAGTAAATATCCTTTGGAAACAGTGCGGTATTTTGTAATAATTACGGAAACCTCGTAATCATAAGGTGAACACAAATATTGCACTTAATTTTCAAAGAAAAATTGATAGATAAAATCACGTTTAGCGTATCGTGTACCTAAACAATGTACAACATTATGTACTAGTGACCTGCGCGTACAACTAATTATCAAACTAATATCTTGGTAAATTCAATGTGGAAAAGTATTCATTTATCCGATCAACAATTTATACATATTTTATTAAATCGCCAAATGGACACTTGAATGAATTTTACAAACGTGTACAAAGTATTTATTTTTACGTAGATAAGTCAAAATACGACATATATATTATAAAGTAGGGTATTTTTGGAGTGAAAAGCCTATGCATGCGAAGTTAGATAAAAATTAATTAAACGCGTCTCATTACGTGTTGTAAAGTAAAGAAGTGACGTTTTTTTTTTTTTTGAAAAATGACATTAAATGCTCGTGCCTATATCTATAATTTGTTTTCACGTGCGTGTCATACGCAACGGTAGTGACGGAGACAAGGGCAATATTGTTTGGTAGCTGTTACATTTTACCCCCCCGAGGTGAAGCGAGAAAGTCGATTACTTAGCCGGCAACGGTATTATTATACACATATACTTTTTTATAACTTTTTCACCGCAAGCTGTAAACTCGCACGGTCTCATTTTTCATCGGTCGCAATGTCGCCGTGCCGAACAACAATTATACAAAACGATTTACCATAAGGTGTCTGCCGGGAGCCTCAGTTATATTTATATAGAAGACTCTGTTAGCCCGTTTCGCTGTGTTTTGCTGGAGTGGAAAACGGGGGGAGGGGAGAGGAGTAAACCTTCTTGTCTACGCCGCCGCTCGGATTCCGGTTGACATGAATTGATGATTCGAGGCCCTTCATCAATTACCTGACTTACCAACACCATCACCAAGTGTAGAGTGAAAAAAAAAAAACGCCTCATCGGT
>NW_026101063.1:0-1959 GCF_025091365.1 Daktulosphaira vitifoliae
AAGATAAAATGAAAAATAAAAATGTTCAACATTTAAAAGTTATCAGTACGTACAAAACCGATCGAGTTAGGAAAAAAAAGAGAAACTTCCAAACTAGAGATTTGTGTTAGAAATTAGACATTATACGGTCAATTTATATGCTATTTACTAATGTCATGTTTTCATTTAATAATAGAACGAAATTTACACTTATCATCTATTAATTATACGAGTAGAAGCAATTAATGAGCGAACGAGTATGGAGATTAACCGTTGCTGCGGTTTTTCGAGTAATGTGCAGGAGGAGATAATATTGTTATTACGACGAAGTTCTCGGCCGGCAAATTAGCTATTCGTTAACCGATAATACAATCTATAATGTAATTATAAAAACGACGGTGGTCAATGAGGAGGAGATGTACGATTATAATTTAAGATAGGTATTAAGCCGTTCAGAGACTGCCGGGTATGAGCTTCCCAAATGCAAGTTAGTACGAGATCATCGTAGTCTGTTATAACTACTAATATAATAATCCAATTACGTAGCATTATAATATGTAGAGTGTATGTTATTATTTTCTTACAGCAACATATTAGAAGTGTAATTTTAATAGACGGGTAGCGGCGAAGGCGGTGTTGGTAGAGGTGGTAGCAGTGGACGGAGAGGGTACAGCGTGTGTGTACAAATATAACATTGTAAACCGGTTCTGGTGGTTACCGAGCGGCGAAATATGCGATTAAATATTAATAGAAAAATTCCTTATTTATGGTGGATGCGGGGTACACACGTTGAGTGCAGGCAATGTATTATAATATAATTATATAATTCGATAATATATTAGACTATTAATGAACAAACATAATATCGATAAGCAGAGGAGGAGGCCGTGGTAGTTACCCGTAGAGTTTAAGGTACGACAAATACCCATTAACGCACCAGGGTTATTTTTTAATAGGATATTACTCCACACCAAAATTATTATTAATATATTTTATTTACATAAATATTTTGACCCGACTAATAAGAAATGACTAATATACATTTCTGTAACTGTATGCTACCAAACGTGTAGAAAAACTAATTTCATTTTCGACGGCAACATATTTCCATGTTCGACACACGACGGCGGTTGATGAACCAGAAAATCCAAGTCGATGAGTCTTGAAAAATTCATAGTTCCTACTGCCTACTTACTAAGCCACCGTCAACCGTGTTATAATTATTTTGTTGAACACGATATAAATAATGAAAAAAATGAACGGAAGGAGACTCGGCGTAATGTAATTATGTAAATCAAAATGAAATTAGTTGTAACCGTTCGAAATAGCATTATCCATCTACATGGCAGAATAAACCACTGGACGCCATCGAAATTAATATGAAAAATAATATCTTCAACGTGTTGTTACTTTCTTGTATCACAAAGGACCACGTTTATAATTATTGTAATAAACCGTCAAAAGTGGTATAGGAAAATTAAAACGTTCACACGTGTAACAACAATAGTGGTGTTGTGCCGTTCAATAACCGGTACCCATCTGAATTTAATGGTCAAAAAATACTAATCATGGCAATCTATAGAAAAACTAAATTAAGTTTAAAACGGTTAAAGATTATTAAAAATAGGTTTAAATTATATTATGTATGTACTACTCACGGGCAAGGTTTTCTTTTTAGTATCTTATTAATTTTTTAAACGTTATGCGTCGACTTCCGCGCACCGCACTGAATATAAATTAGTCCATCAATACATGCCGTTAGAAATGTAAAAATATGAGTAACGATTATTATAATGGCGACAGCGTCGAGTCGGTTATGATTTGGAAAAGTGAAAAATAACGTTGATTTCACCTAACAAAAAATAATTGAGTGACAAATTACCTATGAGCACGGAAACGGAAAAATGAAATGAAATCAACTACCTTTCCTATCGCCACAAAATGACTACTGTTAATAAATAAAAACATACATACAATACT
>NW_026101064.1:0-1958 GCF_025091365.1 Daktulosphaira vitifoliae
TATAATAACAGTTTTATTTATTTGACTTGTATTTCGAAGATTAGTACTTAATGTAAACTCATATTTAAGAATGTCACATATTTATTAATTTCTATTTTAACTTCCCGAAACTCCATAAAAATATATATACTGCATAATAATTTTAAGGAAATTGAAATTTAGTTCTCAAAAATTTAAATCTATTCATTATAGTAATATACAGAATAAACAAGGTAAATAAAGTATAATAAACATGAAAGTACAGACAATTCATTTTATACCAAATGTATTAAATATAAATACATAAAATATCACTTTTCTTAATGTTATAATTCAAATAAAAAAAATTAATAAAATAAAAATAGAAATATAGGGACTTGGGTTTTTGTGTAAGCTAAGAACCTGATGTTGTGGTTCTATCAGAGTCGTATGGTTCGAGGGTTTAGGACGACAAAGACAAGTAGATATAAAAATAATAAATTCAGTACTTCTGTTTGAGGTGTAATAAACTTTTGTCTGGTTAGTTTCTAATGTCCTATCTAAGAGGCAACGAAACGGCGGAGCCAGTTCACGAATACCATATAACGTGATTATGTATAATTTTTTTAACCAATCAGTCAAAATTGACACTTTAAGATATTAATTTAATAAATGATCTATTGCTTTGTCATCCTTTACTCAAACTTATTGACTCCAAATAATTGGAATAACATAAATTTACTTACTTATAACTTTTATTCTTGCAAATTGCTGTAAATGATTTGATAAATATCTCGATATGTTTATATATGCTTAGAAGTATTTAATTCAAACTTCGTCACAAGATAAATAATTAATATTACTATTATTTAGAGCACGCAAATAACAAATTAACAAAAACAAATAAATTACCTATTGTAACTACTAAATTATAAAAACCCAGCACAGGAGGGTCACCGCACCGTGGTGACGTGGCATAGATGGATCAAGTATAATGATATCTGACAGTGATTAAAATCACAATAAAAAAAAAACGCTTCGATGCAAATCTTTAGATAGTGTTTAATTTTATAAAATTGGTGGATTATTCCAAAAGCTACATNCGCTTCGATGCAAATCTTTAGATAGTGTTTAATTTTAAAAAATTGGTGGATTATTCCAAAAGCTACATTATCTGCTAGTTCATTATTAATATCCTAATTAAGATAAAGTATGTCGAATGAAAAAGGGATTATTAAAAAATATACCAAATGAAAAGTAATGATATTATGCATCTATATAAAAAAGAATTATATTGATATGTTCATTTTTGAAAAAGTTATGGCACTTTGAAGTAAAAAAAATTGAAAAAATTGTTGGTGGTGTCCAAATTAGGTGACCGACGGCAGCGAGTGTATGCAACCCGAAATAATAGTTCATACTTAATAGTAATGTCATACATTAAGAATATCTGTTGACAAATTCTTAATTGAAACATTTCTTTTAACTGTACTAATGATCCATACTAAATAAGAGTTTCAATTCGTCCTAAAACTAGTTTCAAAGCGAATACAGAACATCTTGGGCACATTCTTAATGAGACGACTTACAATAGTGATTTTAATCACTGTTAAATTTAAATCTAAACGGGTTTCCAATTTTCCCGGCATCTTTCCATAGTTAAAACTAAAGTAGAACCTTAGGTATTTGTTATTATAACTTTTTCACACCAAAATTTATTTTTATATAAGAACACATATATATCTTATATATTTTTTTTTTTAGGTCAGTGCTCCTTAGCTTTTAGTTATGCCTTTACATCTAAATGTACTAGATTTTTAAATTCATCATATCTCATTTGCATTTTTACCCACAAAAAAATATTGATAAAATAAATTATAACGTACGAGAAATTTAATGTTTTTAATAAAAAAAAAAATGCAGTTATTAATATAAATATTATTTGACTATGTGAAATAAAAATAAAAACATTCTGTTCTTAGATTAAAGATACCACTAAA
>NW_026101065.1:0-1957 GCF_025091365.1 Daktulosphaira vitifoliae
TTTTTCTCAACTCTCACCGGACCGATTTCTATCAATGATACAAGATCATAAATCGTATCTAGTTGAAGAAAGCTTTTAAAAATTGAAAAAATTCTCTTCGTTCTCTGTAATTGGGGAAAATTTCCAAGAAAATTACAATTTTTAAAATCAATAAATTTTGACATTTTTTATTTATACTGCCATAACTTTTTCAAAAATTGACAAATCCAATTAATTTTTTTTAAATAGAAACTTGAGGAATTTTTTTTCATTTGATGTAAATTTTTTGAAAACCTGACTATTTACTTGGCCTCAGAAGCAGATTCACAATAGCAACTTTCTCACAAAAGTCAATTTTTTCAACTTAATTTTTGAATATGTTCTAGAAATACTGCGTCTTTTAAATATATGTTAAATTAAAGCTTGTGATACGTACTATAAGATAAAACAACACAAATTGAGCTGACGACCTATTTTCTATGTGCAAATGTCGAGGTTGAACGAATTTTTTAAAAATTTAATAGTACATAAAATTAAATTTTTATTCATATACTACACTTATAAATCATAAAACTTGTAATCAGGATATAAAATAAAAATAGGAGTTTATTTTGCTTTTGGAATAATCCACCAATATCTTAAAATTAAACACTATCTACAGATTTGCATCGTAGCGTTTCTTATGATAGTGATTTTAATCACTGTTTTTTAAATTTCGATTTTAATAAAATTTATGCAAATTACAAAAAAATAATATATTATAAACACAGTTGTAAGTCATGTGTTAATTGTAATTTTTTCCTACAATTCACAAAACTTTTATTTTTAATTGAATAGTATAAATTTTATTCCTGATATAAATAAGTATTTTATTTAAAAATCATGTGAAAACCACACGTGTCTACTTGCCAGCTAATGGAGTGATTGTCGAAATCCATTAGTATTACAAAGCACAGTTTTCGCATATAGCCTAGAGACAAACCGGACATGGCTTATATTGCTAATTGAGTGTAAATCATGTATTATACAATGCCTTAAGGTATCTAAAAGTATTTATTGCATTACAGTTCGGAAACAGAATTCAATCATTGCAAAGTTTTCTTTGTTGTATTTAATATAACATGCCGTCAATCTAGTACTACTATAAACAAGATACTAATATTGCAATAGCACAATTTCATGAACGTTTAATTCACATTCAAAATCTTATCAAAATATAAATTTTAATGAATTATCAGTATAATTCGGAAAAAATTATATGTACATTAAATGTTACTGAAATAAGGCAAACATATTTGTATAGACATTTTACTTTGGAAGGCACTACATAAAAGGTGATTCATTTATCACGAAACAATAAATTAATTGGAAATTATATTTAATATTAATAATTTTTTATTGGTTTCTTTTGGCTCATTGTTTTTTTCTTTCATGAACATTATTTTATGATTATTATTTTTACTTTATAAGTGTGACAAGTTTAATTTTCATATAATATTATAAATAATTAAGTGGCTTATTTATTAGACTAGGCTCTGTTCAAATCTAGGGCCCCACCGTACTCCACGACTGCGTCGCGTTTAGTCATTCGGCCTAGGAACAATTACTTAGTATTTTTCGATATGCAAATTTTTTTTGACGAAAGTACTCAGTCATGTGACTCTGGGAAAATCATTGGTGAAGGTTGAAAAATTTTTGTTGATCACCGTAAACGTTTCAATGTTTAACCATTTTTTTTAGAAAAACTCTCCCAGACGCTGAAATTTTGCAAATTACGATCTGAATATTTCGCCGGACCTGCCCAGAAATATTTCTTAGCTATAACGAAAATATTAATTCGATCAATTAATTTTTTTAAAGCCCCATGCATGTATTTATTATATATATATATATTATCAAAAACAAAGTTGACCCCCTTCCAAGGCATAAGGGATGAACTTAAAAAGTATTACATAGTTAAAAATTCAAGAATAATGTG
>NW_026101066.1:0-1957 GCF_025091365.1 Daktulosphaira vitifoliae
CAAAAATTAATTAAATCTTACAAAAAGTATATAGTTATTCTTACGTCAACAACCTAACCCGCAACTCGACGTTTCTTCGACCAAAAACGTCCAGTCTCGTCTCGCTCAGTATCGACCCGTCTCGTCCCCCTATACTCTTCATGTTTCCCTTTTATATTCTTTTTCCCACCATTATTAATTTGCTTACCCTGCATTTCCCTTTTATATGGAATTATTTTATTGCTTAGGAGTTTAAAAATTGCTTACTACTATNTATTCTTTTTCCCACCATTATTAATTTGCTTACCCTGCATTTCCCTTTTATATGGAATTATTTTATTGCTTAGGAGTTTAAAAATTGCTTACTACTATTGTAAAACTTATATTATACTAAAATCGATGTAATTCAATACTTCCTCATATATTTACTACAATAATTACCTACTAATTATTATTCAAAACAACAGTTAGGCAAAAGAAAACTTAATAATTACTAAAAACATTCTTTAAATGCCGTGCTATAAGTAAAACAATATAAAATTAAAACAAAATCATATCTTACTAAATACTATGTACGTGGACTTAAAAAAAAATCAACAGATATCAACGAAACTTTCAGGGCATCTTTGGAATGTCTCTAAGTAATTCTGGTAATAATTTTAGGTTTTAAATCGAAAAACACTGGCAGCAATGACCGTTTTCAATAATATTTTTAAACGCTCACAGTGTGCTAAAAAAATTTTTCTCGTTTTTGCAAATAATTTTCATAAAATAATGTCGTCAAGTATTTCATAAAAAAAATTTAAAAATTGAACATCGTAAAGTAATTTATTCAATATTGGTTAATTTTTCAATGTTTTATTATATAATAAGATATTTGTAAATAAAATCAAAAGAAAATTATCCATTCAGAACGAAAAAAATCCAACTACACAACTATTTTCGCCATATTTTATTGTACACTGGACAGTAAAAAAAATTTAAAAAATAGTCTTTTTGTTAAGTTCAAAATATAAATAATTAAGCTTATTATAATTAAACAGCTTCATATCGAAGCTAAAATTATTGATTAAATATTCACTATTTCTTTATTGATCAATAATGCTTTAAAAAACGTTATCTGAAAAATAAAAAGCAAATTTGAAATCCAAGCAATATGTTTGAACTATTAGCTCCATATTATTTTAGCTCAATACAAATTTCAAAGGTACTTTTTATTAGGTTTTTTCTGTAGTTATTTACTCCTATTAAATATAATTATGATTTCGACTTACTAATCAAAATTATAAGAAATGAAAGTTAATTATCAAAAAATAAACAAAGTTTGATGATTATTGGAATCATAACAATTTATTTATGATATAATTGTGTATCTAGACTATCAAATGATATAACACCGTCCGACACATTTTTGTACCAGATAATATGATATTCGATATTCATTAAAGTGATGTACAGTACATCAATATTTTAAATATCCGTATATTATAAATAAGTTACAGTTTTTTATTGATAAATATTATGAATTCATTTCATGTATTTGCTATAATGTTTTTATTTTTTGTTTTGTAGTATTTTATTATTTATACAATGGCAAATTATTTTAAATACTTCAATGATAATTGAATATAGTAAAATTTTNTTAAATACTTCAATGATAATTGAATATAGTAAAATTTTTAATAAATATTATCGAATAACGCATTTCTTATGCGTAAAAAATTGATATACGCACTCCTCATCTCTAGTAATACTAGCCCCAAAAATGTTATTGACCAATCATTTTCTTAATTAGATCATTTTTTATTTTACGAGTTTCTTGAATATGTATGTTGCCATTAAAATAATTAAATTAACATCCCAATAAAAGATAATTCTAAAAAGTAATTATTATCTGACAAATCATAAAATATATATATAAAAAAAAAAATACTTTTTTTAGTATTGTATTTATTTTGAGAATAATCAAAAAGCTTAT
>NW_026101067.1:0-1956 GCF_025091365.1 Daktulosphaira vitifoliae
AATATTACTATAAAAACCATCTTCTAAATTTATATCTATGTACACCTTTTATGCAATATAATACATCCGTTTTTATTTATGAGGGGGTATGCTAGACCACCCGCGACTGCGAAAGAATTAAGATTAATATGCATTCAGGAAATTTTATAATTACTATTTATAGTAAATTTATCAGAAAATCTCAATATTTTTTTGCATTTTTAACGTAATAGATAACTAAAATAGAAATAATAGTAATCATTTCCTAGTAACATTTGGTGTTTAAAAAGATTGTACGATTGAATTATTCTGAAGTTAATTAGTTTTAATGATTTATTTTTACTTAAAGAATCAATCAAAACAAAGTTGTTAAAAAAATGTACTCAAATGAGCGTATTATAAAATTTGATTTTAATTGTAAAAATCCATTATCAATTCAGGAGAAACTAAGAATCATTTATTTTTAAAAACGATTTATATAACAAAATGTTAACAAAAAAATTGGAATATTATAATCTAGTAGTAATACACACAAATAGAGTAAAATATTATGAAATTACAAAGTAAAATGATTTAATTTTGTAGTTATTGTGTATCACACACGTCGCTCCACCATTTCACCTTCAACAATCTGTATGGAGAACATGGGACAAGTAACTGTATAATTGATAGATTAGAATTTTTTTTCAATTTTTGAGGGTAAATCATCAACTAATTGTAATTATTTGATGTATAGTTGTAAAAAGTAGGTCAGTTTGAGCCGAGAAAATAAATGATAGATAGAAAAAAATACCTTCTCAGATATGCATCGAAGCTAAAATCTAAAATATAGTAAAATAATTTTAATATGACTAAGAAATTTCTACTTGCATGGGGCGACTAAAGTGATGGAATCCTTGATCTTGATTGAACTTATTGAATTTAAATGAGATAAAAATCAAACGAGTTGAAAATTTACTCCAACTCAAAAAAAAAGCAAAAAATTAATTGCCACAGACGGATTTGAACCTCGTACCCTAAGCGTGAAGACCCAAGTTTTACCGACTCAACAATCGTACATTTGAAAAAAATGGCAATTTAAGCTAGTTCAAATTTCAAAGCTATTTTCACGATTTAAAAAAAAGCAATTTAAATAAGTTTAACTTTTTATGCTATATCAATATGATTTATATAATATTTATGAAAATCAGTGTACTCTCCTCATCAGGTATTTTAAAATAAAATAAAGTACAAAACCCAGAATTTTAATAACAAAAATAACATATTTTTGCATACGGTAGTTATTTTTACCATGAAGACAAGTCTAGAAATCAAATTTTTTTTTCATAAAAGTATATTACATAAGTTTTAATTTAAGGTAATATAAAAGTGTTAGTCTTTCCAAAACATTTTCAAAAGTTAACTTGCAGTATCATTCACTACTTNAGTGTTACCCACCTTACAACATGTTCCCCTTAGCTTTTTATTACAATTTTAATATTTAAAAATTTACAATTTAACTTTGACAATTCACCAATTTTAACAATTTACAGTTTAGCACAATTTGCACTCACAGCATATAATTAATTATACAAATAACATTAACATAAGTATTTTAAAGATTACAAGTTTAATTTATTAGGTTTCCTAATTATTCTTCCTTTCTTTGTTGTTTGTACAGAAGGAACATTTGTACTACTACTACATGACATAATATTATCCTTCTCCCTTAGCACCTCACCACCAATTCCAATGACAATATCATCATTATCCACTGGACAACCATCCCTCTCCAAGCTGTTATTTAATCTCAAATGTTTGGAATTTCTCCTTAAAATTCCTTTTTCCCCTTTCACCAAATACGATCTCGGATATTTAACCTTTGATACCACAACTCCTGGACTCCACATCTTATTTTCTCTAATTAATACCTTATCCTTAATATTGAACTCTTTTCTTGCTTTTGCTGTTTTATCAAAATATTCTTTATATTTATTT
>NW_026101068.1:0-1953 GCF_025091365.1 Daktulosphaira vitifoliae
TGTCTGTCTGAACGTGTCGCCTACAATTGGAAAATACTTTACGGACCAACGCCGTCGTGTCTACTGACCGGTCTAATGGTCGGACGGGTGCGCCCAGCCAACGTAAAACGTATACGCTCAGTGGCCCCTTTGTAACGCAGAAATGTTCGCCGCCAACGGTCCATTATCCTCTTGTCACCCATGACGTGAACAATAATACGGATAATATCGGTAATAGTAATACGGTTGTGGACTGTAATACTGTTGTTGTTGTTGTTGTTGTGTGCGAGAGAGAACACACGACGGGCCAAGAAGAAAAAAAAGGTCTTGGCGGGTACAAACAAAATGATAATCCGCGAAATTCGGAGCGCAGTATTGAGACGTTGTAGTGTGCCCGGCCGTTTCGAGTGTACGGTAATAAAGTATTGAAGCGCACCGCGGCCATTATGTAGTAGGCACATTGTACACGATATTGGCCGCGCAGAAACACAATAATGTTTCCATAATGTAATAATACGATGTACGTTGGGCCGACACCAGGAAATTTCGGACCTTTTGTGAAACATTATACGGCTCTTGGAGCGGACACATGCCGCGGCCATCGGTAGTCGGTGCACACACATACGTCTACTTATGTACACATTGTGTTTTGATACCATCGGTGATCTTTTAGGATTCTTCGAGGAGTCTTGTACATGTTCGGACCCATAAAAGCATATCGAGTGTACCATGTAAATGAATAACGCGATTGTCAGGTGAACTAATTTTCATTTAGTGTTCGGATCGTGTTATTTTAGAAGAAATAGAAACACTCACAAAGAAAATCATTTGCGGTTTACCTGTCGAGCGGTACAAATTTACCCCTCGACGAATCTGTTTCCATCAGTAATACGGTAAACTCTATCGGTCAGTCAGTGTTGTCAGACTATATTTTAAAAAACAGTTATCAAATGAATGTTACGAATTTATGGTACAAGTTTTTCTGCGTTAACATCGATGATGAACGAAAACTCAAGTATTTTTATTTTTATAATGCAGACACTTTTAAACTTGTGTGATTCATAGTGGAATTAAAAAAAAAAAATGTAGCACGTGTAAAAAAATAAACTTGTAGAAACAATTTAAAAGCGCAACTGAATGGTCTATTTTTTTTTTCATAATATTGGCCTAAATTATTATTTGTACATATTTACACGGTGCAAATAAACGATTTGTTATCAGAATAATATTTTGTTCAATGTTTTTTGTTTGAACAGTATATTAGTTGAACAAATTATATATATATATATATACATATCTGTAAACCTTTCTTAGTGTAGCATATGAATATTTTCATTCTTGATACTTGGACGTAATTATATGAAGGATTGAAAAGTGTATAAAAAACACTATACGAATATAATTGTATAAACGATACATATATTTTAAGTGTAAACTTGACAAGTTAACTGATAAATCGACGCATTGTAATTGAAAATCCTTCGACAAATACAATGGTCGTATAAAAATTCTACGCAAGTTTGGGCGACGAGCCAGGGGGAGGGGGCTCGTGACTTTCGGGTCTCCGACTTGTTGATGATCATGACGTAGAGGCCCCTCATTTGAATATCGGATTCCGATCCTTATTATCTTCAACTCGTTTGTGAACTATTGACACCAATGTTATTATTGCATTTCTCAGTATGAGCAACGAATTCGACACGCTCGCAATCAGCAACGCATTTATTATCTCGTGTATTTATTGTACAACCACTACAATCCGAAACCTCAGTACTGTTCGGCGTTTGCCAGAACTTGTAATAACTGGAAACCGCCAACGGGATGTGCGCCTTTTTTCCACCGGCACCGCTCGCCCGTATAAACAAACACGACTGTTACAATAATGTATACACACGGCAAACAATCGCTCGGAGATGTTCCGCCTTGACCATTGTTGTGTGTTGAACTAAATACACAGTATAATACAATTGTACT
>NW_026101069.1:0-1953 GCF_025091365.1 Daktulosphaira vitifoliae
TATTGAACTAAAATGTTATATGAAAATCAATTTATAATCTTATAAATTTATAAACACTAAAAATTGTAATAACAAGTGGAGACTTTTTTAAAGTATAAGTTAAAGGAATTGAACGAGTTAATTATTAATAACTATCAATTTTAGCTAAATGCATGTACCACTAAATTATTAGTACCATTGATTCACAGTTTTTTAAAATTTCAAGGTTGGTAATATGTAGCGACCGCATAACATAGTCTGAACGATAATAACTGCATGTTATACAGCTGTGCGTTTTTAGTCAGCTGTGTTTCCACTACTGCCTACTTATCTTTTATCCATAAGCATTACTACGTTTACGGTTTACTCCTAAATAATAACTTGGCACAATAGCCATTGTATGGTCCATAAACGGGTAGCACTTATTTCGAGCTTCTGTCTGTTATTGTTAAGACCCATTCGTGTGCCATTGTTACTTAATTTTTTGCCAGTTAAATATTTTTTTAATTGAAAGTCTGATTTTAATTTTTAATTAATTTATTAATTTATTATTAGCATTTTGTTTGCCATGTTTAGTCCATCTGCAGTCCATAAAGCTTTCCAGGAAGCTTTAATTCATAATGAAGACATAGACATAAAAAACTATATTTTAGCTTATGAAGAACTATGCAAGTAATATTGTAGTATATTTTAATTTTTTTAATTTTTATATCTCACCATTTTTTTATTTTCTTAGATTTTGTGCTCAGCTTGGTACTATATTTAATTTTGTTGTTAATGACATTCAAGAAAAACTTTGTCGTCTTACAGAATTAATAACTCAAGATGAAAACAATTTTAGTTCTGTCAAATCTATGATTCTACATGAAAGATCTTGTGGAAAATTGGCTCATGATTCAGGGTGTATTACATTACTACGATTACATCGAGGTTTAGGTAAAACTTTGAGTTAACCTCTATTTAAGAAAATAGATTCATGAAATTTTTAAAAACATTAATAGATTTCATTGTTCTCTTTATGACCAAAATATCTACCCTTCAACCTACTGATAGCACATCAACATCTGCTATAGAAGCGTACAATAGTACATTAGCTAAACACCATGGCTGGGTTATTCGTACTGGTGCCAGAGTTGCGATGAACTTTCTTCCAAGTCAGAAATCTCTCTATCATCAAGTATGTATGCAAATTATATGTAGAAAGAAAATGAATAAATCTTCAAAAATTGTATGTCTTTTATTTTTTGTATTATAGGCAGTTGGAGAAAGTGTAAACGAAACATTGAAAACTATGCCAGATATGATTTCTAAAGCATCTATGGTTCATGAAAGAGTTAATAGTCTTTTTTTAATACATGAAATTTTGCATTTACCCTAAGTATTACTTTTTTAAACCATTTTATTAATTAGTTTTACCCTTTTAAATTTTATGTATAAAAATATATTTTTAATTAATTTAAAATTATAGCTCAAAATTACATTCCCAATCACTTTATTTTTAGTGAATATGAGACAACCCATTATCTCATGATAACTGTGATCCTTTGATAACTGTGAAAAAAAATTATTATTTTTAGAATATTATTTAACTTTTTAAATGGTTAATATTTTTAAAAAACAAAATGTTTATATTGTACTCCTTTTCCATTATTACTTTTAAGAGTGTTTATTTAGACTAAAACTTAGTAGTATTTTTAATATTTATATTTTTATGTTAATATAATTTGTTAGAGTATTTAATGAAATATTTTTAAATTTTCATATTAACTTTGTGTATATAACTGATTATTTTAATTTTAATTTCTTTAAATTACTTTTAAAATTCATAGTTAATAGTATTATTATTTATATTCAATATAGTTTTGTAAAATAATATTGTTTCTTTTAATTGTTAGTTTGTTAGAAAACATATTAACAGTTATTTTAATATACAGTGATAATATGCTTATTAGTTATACTATCGTTTTGTTTTAA
>NW_026101070.1:0-434 GCF_025091365.1 Daktulosphaira vitifoliae
TAAGATATATATAAAAGTGTCAGTCTTTCCGGAACATTTTCAAAAGTTACGTTGAAAAAGTTAATTTTTTGTAAAAAAGCTTCCATTTTGAAACCCTTCCTGTGGGCTGTTAAAGGATTAAATATTCACAAAAATATATAAAATGATAGGTAATTATCTAAGGTATCTATAAAAAAAAAATTATATTGATTCGATCATTTTTAAAAAAGTTATGGCAATTTTAAGTAAAAAAAATTGAAAAAATATCGAAAATTAGCGATTTTTAAATTTGTAATTTTTTGGGGGATTTCCCCCGTTTACGGGGAACGAGGGAATTTTTTTCAATTTTTGAGGGTAATGTCTTCGACTAGATACGATTTGTGATCTTTTGACATATTGTTCATCAAAATCGGTCCAGCGAGAGCTGAGATTGAGCGTTCACAGACACAAAAAAA
>NW_026101070.1:536-1952 GCF_025091365.1 Daktulosphaira vitifoliae
AAAAAAATAAAAAAACACATCATAGTAAAATTAATACCTTCTCAGCTTCGCATCGAAGCTAAAAAAATGTTTAAATTATTATTATTCTGCAAGTAATTGAGTGAGTTATGATAAAAAAATCACCCTGTATGTCTTAAATTAAAGCTAATATAATATACTTTATAATGGAAAAAAAAAATTTCAGACTTTATTTTGTCTTCAGGGTGAAATTGGCTACCGAAAGCTATTTTTGTGTGAAAATTCTCGATTTTATTTTTTTATTTTTAACTTTATAATGCTATAACTTATTGAAAAATGTATGGATCAACATAATTTTTTTATGAGAAATAATATTTTTTAATAATCCCTTTTTCATTCGACATACTTTATCTGAATCAGGATATTAATAACGGACTAGCAGATCATGTTGCTTTTGGAATAATCCACCAATTTTTTAAAATTAAACACTATCTAAAGATTTGCATCGAAGCGTTTTTTTTTGTAGTGATTTTAATCACTGTCAGATATCATAATACTTGATCCAACTTTGCCACGTCACCTCTGTGCCACGACCCCCCGTGCTGGGTTTTTTTTCTATCATATTATCAAATCAAAAATAGTGGTTCCCATTTAAAAAAAATTATAAATAAACATTTTTATCATTGAAGGGAAAAAAAAATATTTAATTTCATATTATTATAGAGTTTTATAAACTTAATAATTTTTCTTTTTACAAAAATTTTAAATTCTGAGAAAATAAGTGTCTTACCACATTTCAATCACTCTGTATAATTTCAAGACCCTTATGCTAGCAAAAGAATTTATATTCTACTAAAAATAACTAAAATTTTTCAAAAATCACACTCAATAAAAGTAAAACTAGACACTCAAATCAGCAACAATAAATAATTACACAAACTACTTACGATCTTCTGGCTGGCCAATTCTTCCCAGTGCTAAATAATAAAAACTATAGATAATACAATGTAAAAAGATCACAACAGTCATATTTTCTCAACGATTTAACATATCGGTTGATTCATAACGTTACCTAATGGTTATCAATCGTGATATAGATAGCCGCCGTTATTGGCGGGATTCAGTATCATTGACAACGTTATGACTAGTATCTAATTCAACCTCAAAAAATATATAGTTTAAAAAACACGCTTTTAAAGCACATCGAACTAAAAAGTTAAAAATATTTTTTTAAATTTGTTTAAAATAACTATGAACAAAAAATACTAGTATTATTTTGATTAAAGCGTCGGGCGCTGAATATACGAAAAATATGGCACAAAGCCCCCAGGCTTTTATCACAATAATACTAGTATTTTTTGTTCATAATTATTTTAAACATATTTTAAAAATAAATATAGTTAAAAAAAAATAAAAAAAACACGCTTTTAATGCACATTGAACTAAAAAGTTAAAAAT
>NW_026101071.1:0-1952 GCF_025091365.1 Daktulosphaira vitifoliae
TGTGAATTTACTATCTCTCCGATATCTGAACGAAAAAATAAATTTAAAACACGCAATGTTAAACAAGACAAAGCAAAAAACGTTAACAATGATTCCCACACGAACATGAATCAATTCTTAGAAAACTTTAAAAGTAATATATCGTTATTTCTTACTGTTACAGCATCTAAAAACGTACTAGACTGGGACATTAATCCAGTGTTACCTATTGATCAGCAAAATAAACTTAGAGGTTTATTAATGAAATATAGTACATTTTTTTCTAAACATAAATATGATTTAGGCTCGTGTAAAAGTGCTCCAAAAGAACTTCAGTTATCAAGTAATAAAATGATAAATTTACCTAATTTTAAGTTAAGCCACTTAGAGCGTAATGAAATTGAAAAACAGAAAGAGGAACTTTTAAAAGCTGATATTGTTGATGAATCTTCATGTCCTTATTTTAATCCCGTGTTTTTAGTTGCTAAAAATCAAGGACAATGCAGTAAAAGTCAGGAGGAATCAAAAGAATACAGAATGGTAATAGACTTTTGAAAACATAATGAAATAATTTATCGCGAAAGCTTTCCTTTACCAATAATACAAAATTTATATGATTGTTTAGCAGGAAACCAATACTTTAGTTCTTTAGATGCTACTTCAGGTTTCCATCAAATAAAACTATCTGAAAATTCTAAAGCTCTTACAACTTATTCAACTGAAAACTATCATGTTCAGTTTACTCCTTTACCTTTTGGGTTATCTAATGCACCCCAATTTTATCAAGCTGCTATATGTAAAGTCATGGCTAACTTAAATTATAGTCACAATATATGCTATTTAGACGATTGCGTTGCATTTGGCAAATTATTTTAGTCTCATTTACATTCACTAAAATTAACATTTCAATGATTTTTAAAGTATAACTTAAAATTAAAACCATCTAAGTGCAGATTTGGCTATTAAGAATTAAAAGTATTAGGCAACATTATTGATACAAAGGGAATAAGACCTACTCAACAAGAAATAGAAANAAAGGGAATAAGACCTACTCAACAAGGAATAGAAACTATAGTTTCTATTCTATTTGTTTTATGTTGTGGGAATGTTAGTACATAATATGTACTAACATTCCCACAACATAAAACAATTAAACAACTTCGCAGTTTTTTTGGTCTAACTAATTATTTTAGACCTTATATTCCAAAATTTAATAACTTCGAAAAACCTTCAACAGATCTTACTAGATGTAAATTTAATAGCAAAGTTCAACAATCAAGTGGGAAAACACACATGAACGTGCTTTTCTTAAACTCAAAATTAAATTAACTTGTCAGCCAGTATTAGCTCACTATGATGAAAATGCAGAAACTATAATTGTAACTGATGGTTCTAAATTGGATTTAGGTGCTATCCTCCAACATCGTAATCAAAACAATGAAATTCATCCAGTAGCATTCTCATCCAAAAAACTGACTAAAGCCGAGGGCCGATATAGCGCAATGGATTTAGAGTGTCTAGCAATTTTTCACGCATTAACTGATTTTCGTTCTTATGTTCATGGAAAATACTTCAAAATTTGGACTAATCACAAAAACTTAACAAGCTTATTAAATATTAAAACTGGTTCACGTACAGTTAATAAACTTAAAGTTAAACTAACAGGTTTTAATTATTCTATAAAATATAAAGAACGAATTTTTAATAAAGCTGCAGATTGTCTTAGTAGAATAATACTCGAACCACCAAAACTTTCTGAATTTACAGAGTTTTCAAAAATATGCGTACATACAATATTACAATATCCCAACGTAAATTTAGTAAGACCAATTAATATCCAACTAGAACAAGCTTCGGATAACTATTTACAAAATATAATAACTGCAATTAAAAATCCAAATGAAAGCAATACTACATGGCTTAATAAATCAAAAAATTATATTATAAGGATAACAATGTATTATACTACAAAA
>NW_026101072.1:0-1949 GCF_025091365.1 Daktulosphaira vitifoliae
ATTCTCTTAAGTTGAGTTGATAAAGCAGTTTTAAAAATAACTTCTCTGCCTCCTAACTTATTTTTTAATTAATTTAGAATTACGAAAATAAAACTCACGTAAAGGAAATTTCACAAGAAATTTTACGCTAAGTACGATAATTATACTAAATTTATTATATGATGACCAATTAATTATTTAGTTAGGGAAACTATTTTTTTATTTTATATTATGGTTTATGTTCTTATGGTTTTTGATTAATACTTTACTAAAACTAAGTTATATATATTTGAAATCTCTTTCGTCAGATTAAAAATCTTAGGTTAATTAAAATTAACCGAAGTACTGAGAAGTTTCCTCTCAGTACTATATACTCAGTACTAGATTGTTTCAATCATGATATCAATATTTTTTTATTTAAAACTTTTGATAATGTTATTTAAAAAAGTCTTCATTAAGCCTACGTCAAATTAAAGACAATGCCATATACTTAATTTTTATTGAAAATATTTGGCTTTGATGCACAATAATTCCTAGAAATCGAGATTTCAGATTCTTTCATTCTAAAGTAAAAAAAAGACATTTGATTTAACCCTAACACACACATATATATATATATATTTGTGTTGTAATACACAATTTCGCTGACCCAAATTTTATTTGATGATAGGACGGTTAATATTTTTTAAGTTTTGAAGGTTGTAAAAAATTTCAAGAATTTGCGAAAATTATCGCTTTAGTGTATTTGCAACAGGCAAATATTTTATATACAGTATTAAATTGCATTGAGTAAATAATTGTCTCAAAAACTAAATTATATTTAGTTAGGTTATTTAAAGACATATGGAAATTGAGGTCTTACCATTCAAGACTAAGATACTTTTTGCCGCAACAGTGAAGTGTCTTGAACGAACTGATGGCTCCATATTCGAACGATGTCAACTCTTTGGTGAATTGAACACCTGGCTTTTGTTCCTTAAATTTGTGATCGTCACAATATGCACACTGTAATTCTCGTATGGCAACGGTGGCCATAAAAAAGGAAACAATAAAAGTTTTTTGTATTAAGTCGGACATGTTCGAACTGTTAGTCGTTCACGATGAGTTTTCTACGAAAACGTGATCAATCGTAAGGTTGATCATCTTACATGATAACAGCCGGCTACGAGGACTGAAACGCGCCGCGAATGTGACAACACTGGCCATCCACAGACCGCAATACCATTACTGTTGGTTAAGTGTGGCACGTCCGCTGTGAGATGGTGGCGCGACTGTCGGCTGTCGCGGCCGAACTCACAACAATAATAATAATCTCGGCTATGGACCAGTCTCAGAGAATAAAAGAAATTTCAAACCACTAGTCGCTAAAATTACGTTACCCCAAAGTTGCAAAATGCAAACCATTCTTACAAATATGAATATTTGTTTGTAGGACGAATAATATAAAATAAAAAAATACTACGTTTTAATATAATTTTTTCTATACTTTTTTTCGTGTAATATAAAACATAAATCGGAATGTATGTTAAATGTACAAACATTGTATTATTTAAGACTTATGTCTTCGTTTTGCTTAAAAATATTAATAAAAGTATTTTTATTCATATACTTTATATAGTTTAATAGAACTCTTAATATTTCTCTACTAATGTTATGAATTATAATAAGTAGTCATACATTTTAAAATACAAATGGCCTCAATTAATTTAGTGGATCAGAAGTTTGCTTGTTAAATTCAAGAACCATTTAGTGAATAAACTGTAAGAAATGATACAAAGATTCTCTTATATCAGCATAATATTTTTAATATACGCGTTATTTTTACTTACAGTAGTGTAAATTTGAGATAAAGTATCGAAAGTTCGTACACAAATAAATATATTTATCAATATTTATTATTCCATTATATCATATGTGTTAAGAATTATCTATACATGTATGTTAATAATTATACTATTTTTAAATTTTTT
>NW_026101073.1:0-1948 GCF_025091365.1 Daktulosphaira vitifoliae
TTTAAGCATCATGTACCATAATGGTGATAACACAAATTTAATGGAAAATAATCAAGTCTCCAAAGCCATCTTCATTCTACGGACCCCCGATAGTACACTAAATAATATCAATGGCATTATCACAAGATTAATCAATGCACAATATCATTTGGAAGAATTTGTAGACAAATATTCTAGAATGAAAGTAGAAATAGAAATACAAGATGTCTTTAAAATAATAACAGAAACAATTCAGGAAATAATCGATGATCAAATACCTCCATCAGANTTTAAAATAATAACAGAAACAATTCAGGAAATAATCGATGATCAAATACCTCCATCAGAAAAGATTGTTCTTCTAAAAACCCAATTAGAAAAAAGTGAAAACAACTTTTTGCAATTTTTTGAAGAATTAGGATTTGAATACGACAAAAAAAGCGAAACTGTTTCTGTTATTCGACCTGGTATACTTGGCTGGTTAGAAAAATTTTTCTTTGGATTGAGTAATTATTTTTAAATTCTAATGAGACAAAAATAAATTTATAATGATGTTGAACAATTTGTACCTAAAATAGATATTTTTAAAAAAGATGTTTTTAAATAATTTACTAAAAACTGTGGAGAAAAAATTCTGATTATAAACCTAAAACTAATTATGAAAATAAAAAATATTTTAGACGAATATAAGTTATTATTAAACAAATTTTTATTAGTATAAAATTAAATAATTTTTCATTTAATTAATTTTTAAGTCAATTAACACGTTTTTAATTTTAATATTCGTATCTCCGAAGTAAGGGTAAACGCTAAGAAAGATTTATCGAAAATTGCTCAGTTATACCTATAATGTATTTATAGAGATATCAACTTTATTTTTTTTAAATAGCACTATATATATTTTACTAGCTCATAAAATAAAAAATGATCTAATTAACAAATGGACCAGTATATAATAACTTTTAGACCCTTGCATCAGAGGATATTGACAATTTTATAATTTGGCAGAGAAGGAGAACGGCCGAGAAATGACAAATGATAAAAATAGCAACATTCGCGCTTCACGTCCAGACTATATTTTAAAATGCTGATCATTTTCAAAGTATTGGTCCAAAAGTTGTTTGGATCAGTCAATTTCCAAATTATGCTATTTTTTATTTTATACGTTAGTTAAATATGAATGTGGCTATTAATAAAAAAAAAAATTGACTCCTCTAAAAGACACTGAGGATGGACCAAATAATAATTATTTTATGACAGATAAATGTGTAACTTACAAAAAAATGTATTGCTCTAAGAGAAATCGAGCAGCTAGCGTCAAAAGAATCGCTCTGTATAAAAACTATTTCTAGCCGAGATGACTTGGAGGGCAAACAACCGAAAATGATGTAGCGAAATAAAAAAAACCCAGACCTTGGTCGTCACCTTTACTTAGCGGTGTTATTGTGTCCGGGGGGAGTTACAAAAAGGGCATCTGCCGTTCTGCTCGCGTGTGTGTTGGCAATACAACGTTTATGAATTACTGCTAAGCAGGACAAAAGGGATCGTACGTCTTAATATTTGTGTCGTCCAAATAAATCTTTTTACTCCTTTTATTGGTGTGCACACAGAGGAAAACACGCTATTATCACAGTGTTAGCAATGTTTGTTGACAAAGCGGAGAAGACGAGTTCATCATAGTCTCGTCCGACACACACACACACACATCCTTTCATGAAATCCAACGTACAAGCCGACGCGGTGCACATGCTGCGGTCGCCCAAGACATTTCCCCCGCGCCGTTGCCGTTCACGGAATAAGACACAATGTACCTGTGTCTATTATTTCGCTGAAATTTTTTATTATTGTTATGTGCATGTACACACGCTTAACGGGCCAAAGACAGGTGACCGTTTTTATTAAATTTTTGGCACAAAAGAATACTTATATTTACCTCGAAAAAGAGTTGAGTGCTTATTTTTTTTATGTT
>NW_026101074.1:0-1947 GCF_025091365.1 Daktulosphaira vitifoliae
CGCTTTTTGGTAAACTTTAGACAGCTCTTATATTTCGTTTTAGATATTACAAGAAGCTTAGGATAAGACCTTTATAGTTTTACTTCTGAAACGATAGCGAAATTTATAGAAATTAGTCTATAAATTTGAGATATATTTTTGATACTTGTAATATTTTGATAAAATACGCATTCCAAGTTAACTAGCGAGAAATTTAAAGGTTAAACTTAACTTGAATGCACAATATTTTAGATATTTCTAATATAAGTTTCCAGTGGTGTATTTACGGGGATTCTATGGGATCCGTACACCACATGGACATAAAAGTATAGTGGCGGGGATAGTGGAAGGGCAATTCTCCTGACTACTAACATTCTAAAAGCTGTGCGGATTTCCTCATAAAAAATGTTTAAATACGTCACTGCAATTCGTATTAAATCGTATACATATTATTATAAAAGTTAATATGATTAAAATATTGATTTTAAAATTTACAAAATACGAGAGACTGCTGGAAAATTAATTTTTTTATAATACTATAACATTTCATAAATAGTTTTCAGTAAAAAATAGTTTTAACTTTTTTTTATTAACTGATACATTGCATTCAATAAAGTTGATCTAGGAAAACAAAACTTATTTTCATAAAATGTTTTTTTTTCGACAAGTTTATAAGTTTAGTGTTGTAAATATCATGAGTGATAAAAACTTTCATGCAATCTTCAAAAAGACTAAATTAAGTAATATTGTTTTTCTATACTAGTTGTTTAAAGTAGGGTTGAGTTAGAACTTAATTAATCCGTTACTGAAAATGTGTTTAAGCAAGAAGGTTTACTTGAAATTACCTCTCATATAAATAAACGTTGTATTCTCACCTAAAAAAATTAATTTTTTTACTTGAGATACTCACAAATGAATAATTTGAATTACTGTATTTTAATTTTTATAATGTTAATTCAAGAAGTGTTTACTATTATATTGTGCATTATGAGCACAGTAAATGTTCAACAAGCTAAATCTACAAATAAATAACAAGTCTTTCTAATGAAACAGCGTGGGTGTCTGTGTCAGTGTAGTAAAAACCATTGACGTTGTATTAAATCAGTGAACCACCGGAAACCTTATGGCACGTCTAGATTTAGAATGTGCGCGAAACCAACGTATTATCCCAATATCAATCATAAGAGCGGATGACAACGTTTTGGGTCGCGTCCAGTTTTGGTATTAGTTAGCTGTTAGACCGACCGCTGAACCCTAACGAGATAATGGGGCTAATATTTTTGGTACTTATATTATAGAAGGTGTTTTTGAACTATAAAAAATACTCAACAACGACAACGCGTGTAAGAGAGGGAAATAGTGCTCGTACCCATCTGCATCATTCGCCTTTCACCACACTTTAATCAACCCTTTCTAACTTGTGTCTCAGATGATATGTAGATATAATATTACTGGCAATTCAAACTAAAAGTAACACAAGGGAAATCATTATATCACTTNTATTTCAAACTAAAAGTAACACAAGGGAAATCATTATATCACTTCAAAGTTTTTTTTACTCGTTTTTACACACATCGCGTTTGCACAAAAACATGCTCATCTATTGGTCTGTTGTACGATCTTCTGTCATTCTATTTTTTATCTTTCATACGTGGAAGTCATACATCAGACGTAAAAAAGAGATTAAGGACACACTAAACAGTCGGATTAAGGAATTATAAAATCACGTTTTTCATTTAGATATTACAGAAATCAAATACGAGGTGGATTTTTAAATAAAAATAATTAAATATATTTAGTTACTCACGTGTAACTAAATAATAAAAAAAATCAGATTTTATATTTATTAATCTATTAATCTATTTAGATTATTAATCTATTTAGCGAATAATTTTTTGTAATTTTAAATGTTCTTGAAAAAATAAATTATTTTTTGTCAAATTATTCCTTGTAGTCATAATAAAATTA
>NW_026101075.1:0-1946 GCF_025091365.1 Daktulosphaira vitifoliae
AAAAAAAAATTGTTCAAATACCCATTCTTTCTCCTCAAAATTATATCAACTTTAGTTTTTTAAATGGAAACATAAATGTTTAACTATCTGACAAACTAGAATGTGATCTAAGACAATGATTTTTAAGATATAAATATCAACACTTGGACTACTGTTTTGAATGTAATTATTGCGGATCATTAATATCTGACATAAGCACAATCTGGGGGTCTAGAAGGGGCTTAGCCTTCTCTAGTTCAATCGTAGCCCTCTAAAATTATGAAAATTACATGTTGATTTATATAAAAATAGTTTGAATGGGGAAAACAGAAGTTAGATCCCCCAACCATTTTGTTCAAATTGCGCTTATAGTTCCTAAAGATAAAAATAAACAGACCAACACTTGACCTTTAGTTAAAGAGTCATAACATCCAAAATATTAAGCCAAAAGTTACTATTGATCAATCATTTTCTTTCATCATTCTCTAGTTTGTAAGTTAATTAAACTAAATTTAAGAATAAAAGAAGGGAAATAGAAACAAACTTCTATTTGTAAATTATTTAACGTTCTATTTACTTCTGTAAAGAAAAAATTATATCATTAATTTATTTAATTTTTTAAAACAAGGGTAATATATATTACAATTGTTCATTAACTTTTAAGTAATAAATGCAATATATGTAAAAATAACAAAAAATAATACTTTTATAACTAAGAATAATTAAATATAAAATCTATATACTTTTTAAACGAGTAAAAGCTAATGTTTTATACATATACTGCAAAAAATAATACAAATATTCTTCCCATCCAGTGGTGTAATTAGGGTTTAGTTCTGGGGATGTATCCTCGCCATTCCTTCCTTAGCTACGCCCCTTGTTTCACCTCTAGAACAAGATCTTAAGCTATTAAATATATATATTATATATGTTCAATTCTATGTATGCAAGAAAATTGAAGGGCTCCGTGCAAAAACAAGATAACAAGAATATTTTGACTATTCTATATTAAGACAATAATGATTAATACTCCTATATAAGAAAAAAATTCAACCCAAATTGTTCCATAGAACAATTGTTTCACTCTCGGAATAAGAATAAGATGGGCATATACAGGTAAGAGATCCAGATCCCAGTAAATAGTGTAATAATTAAATTAAATTTTTAATCTTAAATATTTATTTGGCTAGTAACATTTAACTTCTGAATTATTAATTAAATATTATTTTATAAATATAATTTTTATGATTGCAGGGAGCTTTGTAAAGAAGTAGAGGTTATAAGTACAATCTGATTTGTAAACTTATTTATTTGATATCTAAGAATTTTCATTTGTAGCAAATAGGTCAATGAAAAAATTACAAATGATATTATCCATGTACTTCAAATTAAAGTTAAGAATTTACTTAAAACGGTAATTAAATAATGTTTTAAAAAATATATTATGTATCATAATTATAAAAAATGTTCTAATTTTTTTCTCCATAATAATATAAAGTGAGTAATTTTTAATTTAAAAATAAGTGTTAAATAGAATTATAAGTTTAATTTTAACCTACTTTTGCTAAGAGTATAAGTTAAAAAAAAACAAGTTTACACTTGGATTATTTCCAAAATTTAGATGACCATAATGAATTTGTTATGATTTTGTTTTGTTTTTTAATTCGTCTATTATTTTCAAGCTTGTACACATTTTGTTAGTCAGCCAAACAAACATGGTCACCTACTAAATGATTTATATTAAAGCAAAAAATGCGTATTTAGTTCTAAGATATTGATTAAAACAATTAATTATTACCCTTAATTATATAAAAATAATATTAACTAAATAGAAAAATGTGACTCCTCGATGTATGTATAAATTGAATTATATCTTCCCATCTTTCTATTTATACTTATTTATAAATTTGTACAATCACCTAAATAAATAAAAATTGTATAATTGAACAAAATAATATATTCAGGGA
>NW_026101076.1:0-1945 GCF_025091365.1 Daktulosphaira vitifoliae
CAATTGAAAGTATGTTAAGTCATACTTTTAGATGGAAATTTATACCATTTTATTTAGGTATAACTCCCACATAGGTAAACACCGGAAAACCCCTAGAAGCTTCCTTTAGAATGAATATGTTGAGGTATAATATTTCACACAATTAGTATAATATTATAGTAATATTGTCCAACATATGCATCAGTAATTTTGCACTCATTGTATTACACTAAAAAAACTACTGTTACTTATACGGTTTCCATAAAAAGTATTTTTTTAAGCATATATTGTAATCCCTATGTACTATTTAGGTATACGTGTCATGAAAAATAAGTAATTGAGGTAAAGTATCTAGTTATAATGTGAACGACATAAAACATGATGCCACAATAAACTATTTTTAAATATGAACGTAGACGTTCACGATTCAATGAAGAAAAAATTACTTCATTAGTTATATCTTATCTATTAAATAGTAAACAATGATTATGGAATACATAACGCGCAACCTAAAATTTACTATTTAAGTTAAACATTTTTCTTTTCCTAAATACTTGTATTGTTTTCAACTAATATCATTTATATATCGTATCCGGGTCAAATAATTTTAGTGACGTAACAAAATATCCAAAGCCCTGAGCAATTCGTTTTATTCATGTTCAAGTAATATAAAAATGCATAGGGTTATTTAAAAATAAATAATAATTATGTCTACAATTATATAAATATAATATTAAAATAAACGGAACGCAGATTTTTTTCCAAGCGCTATATTGAAGCTTGGGCTTGAAGCTGCACAACTAGTCTTAAGCTGAGTTCCCATTACTGGTCTATTTGTAAAATTATTTTGTATTTTCTATGTTTTTATTGTTGCTGAATACTCGCTACAAAAAAACTTATTAATTTTATAAAGCTCTAATATTTCTAATATTAGTTGACACATTTATAAGATATAAGGGATGGAACTAAAAATTATTTTATAACAGGTACATAGAAACACATATGTAACTAATAAAATCCAAAAAAAATATTTTCAAATAACTCAATATTTTAAGGGTATGTTAGAGCCCCTGAATATTATTTTATAATTGAGTAAAGTATAGAATACATGGTCGTCGGACTGTCGTCGGACACAGGGATGTGCTGACCAAGGGATTTAGGACTACCACTGTAGGTACCTTACAGTCAGTCGTGGTTTAGTATGTGTTAGTTACACTCATTCTACTTTATGCTACATCATTCTATGTCATTCTATTTCATTATTCTATTCATTTGTATTATTAATATTAATAATTAACGTTGTATTGTATTATTTACTGTCCAATCAAATTATATATTCTACATTTTTATTGTAAAGTGAGTGCTTTCGTTTTTTTTATTAAGTCTAATTCCTATACCACGTGGGCCCGCACAACAGGTAATTGATTGACTAGTGTTAAAAAATCACTCTGTATAATAATATAATACAATTGAAAATTTATTTAATCAAATAATTTAACAAAAAATATTTAGTTAAATATTTTAAGTATTGATTTTGAACGAGTATTCGTTAAAATAAATAACATAGCCTAGTAGACCGTTCTTACCTATCATGTATTTGGACAAATATTTATAATCTCTTAGATTCGTATCACAAATACCGACAACCGTAGGGAAGATGACGAATAATGAATGTCGAACACTCGTACAAGTACATTATTCTCACTGCTTGATAAATATAGATAAATAACGAATATTCGGTAAATAGACGAGTGATGGAAGCCCGGCTTTATATACTCTTATTTTTATCATAAGACAATTAATTAGATAATTTAAATCTAATTTTCTTTTATTGTACCGGTGTTAAATGGTGACGAGATGTGCTCCCGCATTTAGGAAGGTTCGCAAATCTTATTAATGAGAAAAAAATATCTTTCCTTTTTAATAATTAATAACAACAATTATATCTGATAATTTTTAGAGCCTG
>NW_026101077.1:0-1944 GCF_025091365.1 Daktulosphaira vitifoliae
CCTCTCTCGTTCTAACTCCTATGGTCGCTTGAAAATCCGCTTTTGAAGCCGCCGGTCGTAGGCGCCTCGACCAATAGTTTTCTCGTTAAAATTCTCAGTGCGCTTAATAGACTCTAAATTAAGAGGAAGCAAATTGCATAGATCAGATCAAAACAGATCAAATGTTTGTTTCCAACAACATCCGCATCTATTCAGAGTGAGATATGTCATTTGTGATACTGAAATATTATTTTATAAATAATAGACGTTTCTGTGTGACTGGGTGGGATACTCCGCTTAAAACAATAATAAACGTCACTTCAAACAATATTTCAAACGTTCAGGTTTTATTTACCGTTTCAATGTATATGTTGTACACCATCTGACATGTGGTGATTAAAAAAAGCTGTTCTGTTTAAAATCAAACATACACTTTGACCTAACAATATTTTCTGATTAACATTTAATAGCTAAAATCAGAAATTTTGACCACCACAAACGATTTAATACAATTATCATCAATAACACACTCATAAATGTGTTTGTGATAATTTTTAGTAACTAACTAGTAATAATTATCGACGCTAATGCAAAGATAATCGAATGGAATCAAATTTTGCATATCTCTTTAGAAAATACATAATACAAATGATAATGTTGAACCATTTTTAATGTATTGATGTCACCAACGTAACATATTTGTGATTTTCTTTAGAAAATATTTAGTCGTGCAGTTCTGAACTACAATATTATATTGCGACTTGTTTTATCGCGAATTTAAGTCCTGGCTGGTCATATGGATATTTTTTGAGACCCAATGTTTCTTCTCCAAAGAAATCAATAAGTATTTACGTTATTTCCATCGCTTATAGCATAAGGATAACGTCTCCAAAACGGTTTTTGTCTGGGGTTAATTCTTCAGGTCTAAATCCCCTTTCCAATGTGACTGTACGCTCTTCTGAATATTACCACCATTCCTCTAGTCCAGACGCCGTTCTACACTTAACATGTGTGGCATTAGGTTTTTATACTGGTATATAATCCAATAAACAAACAACACGACCGGCATCTTGGTGGCAAATGTTGTATACGGCCGTAAAGGTAATCCTTTGCCGGGCTGTCACCGTTCGCACCTTATCTGTACAGGCACACCGGTCGACATGGGCGACATTAGTGTATTATTTGTACTGCCAACATCGCTGGCGTTTGTTTATGAATCACGTGTAACAACATTAAAATTTAAGAGAACACTGTAAAATTTCAAAAAATAATTATTATTTTCAATAGTTATTTATAAATTCTCTTATCCAATTAAGTTTAATTTTGTTTAATATGTATTCGACGTCTCGTTTTTCAGCTAATTTAAACAGTCAACCTATTGGTCAATTAAGAACCCTGTATTCATACAAGGCGTCGATTACATAAAAAAAAAGTGCAATAAAATAAAAACCTCGTTTGTAAACTCGTTTGCTAATAACCACAGGTATATATAATATTCTTAAATTGAGAGAAACTCCCAAATTTACATTCATAAAATAAAAACGGTATAAATAAATAAAAATCTCATTTATAAATCCAATGGTTGATTATGCGTGTCATAACAAGTCACCCGACAACAGCGGTGTTGTTGTTTTTACATACATAATGTATACATGGAAATAATATATCGGATTTTAATGAGACCGCACCGCCACCGCTTTAGGTTGCCGGCAATAACTTTAATAAAATACAAATATTATAAATTGCTAGCCAAGACGTTAACGTATACATTATATCCATATAAATACCTCAGTTTTGGTGTCTACTTGGCTGTGCATATATCACACGGGTTTTTTGTGAAACAAATGCATGTGCACCTGTTCAGTGCACGCTGCCGTTAAATCGTATGACATATATTGTTGTATAACAATAAACATAAAGCGTCAAGTACAAGTAACAACTGAAACGGTTGCTGTTATAGTTACA
>NW_026101078.1:0-1944 GCF_025091365.1 Daktulosphaira vitifoliae
AAAGTATATGACTTTGGTATTTATAACAGTGTGTGATAAACCAAAAAAAAGATCTTTAGCTCCCCCCAAACAAAAATTCTAGCTACATAACTGATACGGCATCGTCGTACTCTGTGTTAAACCAGATACTCATTTGAGTCTCTCTTATTTTATCAACAGGCTATCTATAGGCACGATAACCGGTGGTTGATTACACATTACCGTTTACGACACAGGGGATAAAAAAACCATAAATCCACAGGCAGTCCGTCGACTATCGGTCGTAGTATTATCGTTGTGTTTCTTGACGCCTTTGAGTAATCGCCTACTGTCTCTACGCTTGAGTCTACTGAAATCCTTTGCCAACTCTTCTAGCATCTCGCATAATTAGATCCTTATTGATCTATTTAGATTAAAAGTTATTTGTTTTGCATTGTTAATGTAAGTAATCCTATAGTACGGGTAATATTCGTAGCTACCAACTGAGATTCTATTATTAGTAGTAATTAATAAAAGGGCCGCTTCCTTTCTAATGTCTTATTAAAAATATTGTGCCGACTACGTTATTTCACAGTGCACTTTGGGTCACCTTATTCTACCTACTGAGTCAACAACGACGCCCTAGGTACTATTTCAATTGTCATTAAATATTCATTTACTTATAATCTTGATACGCAATTTTTCACGTGATACGCGACATATCGATAAATACACAAATACTCATAAATATAAGTGAACTGTTTAGTATACCCTCTAATGCAACTGCCATAACCGCAGTGTATTGCTAACGGGTATCCACAAAAATATATAATTCGATAATTAACGGACGTTAGTAATAAAATAAGAATGTGCGGCTAACTGACGCGACAAATTAACATTTACTTAACATTCTTAACCTCTTCAATGAAGATTTAACTTTTTTAAATGTTCCATTGATTAAAGCTAAGTAGTATAATATAGTCACATCAATGAACTGTTATAAAAAGCATATCTCATTTGAGCTGACATAACAACTTGTAGCTAACTTAGCACTAACAAAGTAAAACGGAACCTTCTAGAAATTTAAAAAGGTTATAGATAGTAGTTCAGTAATATTATTATGCCTACAATTCGATAAATCAAAACTCAAGTGCCTATTATACAACATTAACCGATATTTTTTAGAAATAATTAAGTGAATCATTTATTTTAAATCAGTTTTTAAAATAATCTATTCGATTTTTAATAAATACACGATTGATTTGTAAACATTTTTTTTAAAAATCGTTGAAATTCATATTTTTAAAATTCATATAAGTAATACTAATCAACTGAACAAGACTATTATTAAATATTATCATTAAAATATTCCAATGATTTGAATGTAGTGGTTTAAAATTACCGTAATAATCTTTTAAACTTATTTTTTTTATATTTTACAATATTGTAAGATTGGCCTGAATAGCTAACAAATATAACAATTGGTCACATCCAAATTTATCTTGACATAATTTGATCAAACAAAGTTAGAGATAGTTGTAGTTTACTTCAAATAATAGTTAGCCAACTATCAAATATTATGTTTTAAGAATTTACAAACGCTTTATAGTTTTATTTAGAAGTAGTCAAATTTTACTTGGTGAACAAATTGAGCCCATTTTACAATAATTATATAGAATTTTTTTTTGACTGAGAATTTTTCGATTGCATCAACATTAATGTATTTTTTGTGTTAGGTTATTATTTTTAGTCTTCCTTTAAAAAAATTAACAACAGTGAAAATTCTTTAAAAGCACATCTACAGTAAAATTTCTTTTAAATTTGTAAAATTTATATCGGAAATAACATTTTTTAAGTTATTCTTTTCGAATAAATAAATAAAAAATTGTGTATTTTAAAAGTCAATACTAAAATTATAAACAGGCATCGAAGCTAGAAAATTCTACTTAAATAATTATTTTTATTATATATACTAATTTATTAATA
>NW_026101079.1:0-1942 GCF_025091365.1 Daktulosphaira vitifoliae
ATAGTTGCACTAAAACGTCATGTTTTAGTATACTAAACAGATTAGTACACCAATATAAAATTCAAAAATAGACCCCCTGGTCTTATTGGAAAAAAACTATGTTAATGTTATATATAAATGTCAAAATTATTTATATTCTATTCATCTGTTATGATCTCTGTATTTTATGCTTATTTATCAGATAAACAGTTATACTGTAAGAATTAGACAATGTTGATTTTCGGGGGTAAAAAATATTAAAAAAAGGGAGAACAAATCCTTATTTCACGGTGTTCATTTCGTGCTCTATGTATACAACGATATGTGAATATTGTCGGAGTTCTTACATGCTTGATATGTGAACTAAAACTTGAATTTGTGTTACTTCATTTATCATTTTATTAATATTATCACTGAAGTTATTATAACAGATGAAAAAAAATTATCAGGTAAGCTTTTTAAATCCATAAGAATATTTATATTGTCATTTTATAACCCTCCAATCACACCCCGAATCAAAAGTAACTCTCACTTTAATTCACTCAATAATAAACTTTTTCAATCTTTTTATTTTTATTTTATTAATTTTTAAGTTACGATACTTAATAATTCACGCTGTATTTATAAGACAGTCGGTATTTAAAGAAATATGATTATGATAATGAATGTCCATAATTTAAAAAAAAGGTACATAATAAGTAGTAATAAAAAATTTAGAGGTGGTGGTGTCCCAGTAAAACTTTTTTGTCATGCAATATTAAAATAACATATAAAATTTAACATAAGCGACACTGTAATGAAGTGATTAAAGTCATGAATAAGTTTATTTTATTTTTATAATTAAGGTATTTTGTACGTGAGTGGGTATATATTTTTTGCCATGAAAATGTTTGATATATCTCATTCGAATAATTTGTTCATGTTAACACGATCCACACTTCAGTTGCCCAATATTAAAGTATCCCAACGGCATTTTGGTATTCGGCTTAAAAGGGACACTAGATGGTACTCCAAATAAGGAGAACTCAATCCTCTTCCGCTCATCATCACTTTAACCACTGTATATGATATATAAATCTATAAGTTATCGTAAAAATTGGGATCCATTCATGACAACTATGCTGTTCAACGTCAAATCACAGTAATTAATATTATTATAAAAATTCACTTTTTTATATAGTCCCAGGAATAATAACTTAGCAAATATTTCTGTAATTATTCTATATTATTAACACATTTACTATAATTACAATATTATTAATTATTGCGTATAACAGAGACGTATTTAAAGAGAATTGTCTCCCTTGAATCAGCGCTAATATTTTGTAAAGCCGATATCTAAGAAATATGACCTAAATATAATTTTGTAGTAAACACNGTAAAGCCGATATCTAAGAAATATGACCTAAATATAATTTTGTAGTAAACACTAAAGTTAACCCACTAAAAAAATGAATATGTATAAAAATTAAAATAGCTTAAAAATATTTATTAAGGATTGTTAGCTTCAATTCGAAACTGAGAAGGTATTAATTTTACCATGCATTATTTATTTGTGTCTATCCGATAAATACTCGACTCGCACTGGATCGATTTTAACAATCGTCAAAAGAACTTGATTTAATGTAGTTGAACCTATCAACGCCGAAAATTGAAAAAAACCTAAATTATTAAAATGTAGGAACTTATCTCAAAATTACGCTATAGTAATAAATGACATTTTAAAACTGATATAAATTTTTAAATACTAAACTTATTGAAATTTTAATACACCATAATAGAGACAATGAGCTTTCCTTTGAAAACTTTTCAAAGAAATCCAATAAAATAAATTTTGAAAAATTTTTCTTTTAATTAAGTTTTTGAAAATGTTTTGGAATGTCTGCATTCAATAGACTTATACTAAATTAAAGGTTATAAAATGGTATGTAATATTTAAAAAAACCTAACAATGATGTCGTAC
>NW_026101080.1:0-1941 GCF_025091365.1 Daktulosphaira vitifoliae
CCACTAAGCAGTTAAATAAATACCAGATCACTTATGTGAAGGATTAGATAATTTAAAAAAAAAGATACCCGGATAATAAATGGATATTAGAGACAAAAAATTAATCTAACGAACACATACAATAATAAAATAAAATGCATAATTAATTTGAAAATATATGTATATTAATTCTTCATATTATTATGAATTGTTTAGAATGCGATTCATTAATATTCATTTTATATTCCCTTCATAAGTATGACAAAAAGTTAAAAAACGTAAAAATATTCATTATTATAAATTTTATCTGTTGTATTTGATTTNTTATAAATTTTATCTGTTATATTTGATTTGTAATTAAAAATCTTTATTAATCTAAAGATTCATTAATATATGACCCACTTCATAAGTATGATATAAAAAAAATTGAATTATAATCATTAAAATACTATATCGATTTTAGACATTTATTTTGCTTACATTAAGCTATAATATAAAACTTGAACGATACTCTATTATTAATTGTTAAAAAGGTTTACCTTCAATTTCACGCCGCGTTTGATTTCTTCTATACAATTTTTTGGTAGAGCTGCTGGTCTATAAACCTTACCTTTGCTTTTTACATTGTTTTCTGATTTTAGTGGCATTAGTAGAGTATGAGGAGGTGGTGAAGGAATGATATCTGGAAAATATTCATATTTAGATAACATAAACAGTGACTTTTTATGTATATATACAAGTACTATCAATAGGGTTCATTCTTCGAAGATTTTTGTCATCTATAATTGATTTTTCTAATACTTTAACCATTGGACTTACCGGCTATATAAAATTAAAAAATCAAACACATATACTAACTGTTATAATTAATATACTCATTTTAACATTTAATATATTGTGGTAATTGTTTTGCTTACATAAAGCTATAATATATAATTTGCACTATACTCAATTATTAATTATTAAAAATTTTACCTTCAATTTCACGCCGCGTTTGATTTCCTCTATAAGATTTTTTGGTAGAGCTGTTGGTCTATAAACCTTACCTTTGCTTTTTACATTGTTTTCTGATTTTAGTGGCATTAGTAGAGTATGAGGAGGTGGTGAAGGAATGATATCTGGAAAATATTCATATTTAGATAACATAAACAGTGACTTTTTATGTATATATACAAGTACTATCAAAAGGGTTCATTCTTCGAAGATTTTTGTCATCTATAATTGATTTTTCTAATACTTTAACCATTGGACTTACCGGCTATATAAAATTAAAAAATCAAACACATATACTAACTGTTATAATTAATATACTCATTTTAACATTTAATATATTGTGGAAATTGTTTTGCTTACATAAAGCTATAATATATAATTTGCACTATACTCAATTATTAATTATTAAAAATTTTACCTTCAATTTCACGCCGCGTTTGATTTCCTCTATAAGATTTTTTGGTAGACCTGCTGGTCTATCAACCTTACCTTTGTTTTTAATATTATTTTCTGTTTTTTGTAGAGTTGGTAGAGTTTGGGGAAGTGGTGGAGCAGAAGGAATAAAATCTAAAAAATTTACATATTTATATTGTATTTAAATTTATATCATTTTTTTGCTGTTTTTTTCTATTAAATTTAAAAATATAGAGTTACCATTATTTTGCTGTATATCCTTTAACTCGGTTAATGTTTTGTTTATATTTATTTCGTCCGTTTTGCGTTTTCCTTGACCATCAATATTTTTTATCAAGTAATCGGAAGATTCCATTAAATATTTCTGAACAATTTCCTGAACGATTTCGGACATTNCCAATATTTTTTATCAAGTAATCGGAAGATTCCATTAAATATTTCTGAACAATTTCCTGAATGATTTCGGACATTAAATCTTCAATGTGATCTATTAAAGTAAATTTTGGTAAAATTATGGATACTTTAAGAAAAAAATAAGTTGTGTAGTCGGAGTAC
>NW_026101081.1:0-1938 GCF_025091365.1 Daktulosphaira vitifoliae
CGCGCCTTTAATTACATCGAAAAATACTATATTTACTCGATAAGTGCAGAAACGGTTAAAGCGACAGCAGTGTACATTATTATTGAGGAACAGACAGGAAACGGGACGTGAAACAAGAGCGGCTGTAGTGGCCATCAACGAGTGGGTGGCGCGTAAAGTACAGCGGTGCATTAAGCCACATCTGGTACAACAAAAATCATTATTGCGGTATTATATAAATCTTGTGACACCGAACACATAAAAAATCGTACGCGATTACAACTCTCTGTTTATGTTTGTGTGCGTCTTGAAACTGACAACTTTTTATTAGCGCGCCTGGTTAATGTCAATAGATTAATTATAATTCACCCGGAAAACGCATATGTAAATCAATCAAAGGAGCTCGGCGAAATACTATTAATAAAATCCGCAATTCATTCAATAGTGATCCTCAATAGACGATTTTCAGTAACTAAGTTAGAAGAAATAATGATGATCGGCAAAGAGATAAATCAAAAAAACCTTATACAAATACGTATAATATTTGTATACATTTTGGTCGCCTGTATTAAATTAATATTAATTAATAGGACGGCGTCATTCGGAATATTTGTATGAAATGATCTAACGTTCAACAAAAATTTATGAAGCGCGAATGATTAACGATGCTATTTCATGTATTTATTTTCACACATTAGTCTCATTGATAATTTTGGTCTCGCTTGACATGTTTGATAAGGTTGGTCTAATCATAATAGTTTATATTTTAAATAATTTGAATACGAGTAATTTTTTTGATGATGTCGAGGGTAAAGTTTTGATTTTGTTTAACTAAGCAATAAATTAATTAGAAAAAATAATCAAGCGAGTTGTCACTTACAGTAGTAGTTTTTACACAATTACTGTTTTTGACCAACAGCGTTGGATTTTGCTACTTTTAAAATTATTGATAAATACCTACGTCACCTTTACAGCGCGAACACAAAAATGTATAAGTGTTCTAAGCAGGCGCGTGCCGATGGGGAGGATGAGGGATTTATTTACCCCATGGGAGCAGCTGCAACTCAAAATAATGTGGTTGCACTTTGGTAGATTTTAGTTAAATTTTTATCAGTATAATTTAAGTTATCTAGAATAAAGTTTGTTTTTTTAATCAATTTCGTTACATTGTCTCATGATCGTATCAATAATTAATAGACAATATACTATATATTTCATACAGGATGTGTTGTTAATATAAAGTAGTTTTTTTCATCGTGTCGTATATTCATAATCCATTGTTTTTATAAAGAATTAATATTTGTAAATTTATATTAATATAGTAGTATTTGATATAGGCCACCAAGTATAATATTTACTAACGTGAGGAGAAACCTAACTACTAATATAGAAGCATACAAAAAAATCTGATGATTAAAAAAAAGATCACGGGAGTAGCATATTTTGATAATATCCCCCCAATTAAAATTTCTGAACACGCTACTGTTTATACAGGTGTGTCAGGCCTAACTGACAATGCATATAACTTTTTATGTAATTATCATTTTGTTGAAATATTTTTAAAAATAATTATTGCCTTCTGACACTACGTGTTTTAGAAGTAGTGCCATTTTTTATCAATTTCTACTAATAAGAAATAAGGAAAAAGTTTAGTTTTTATTTATTTCAAAATTTTTAATCTTCAGCCGTTTTATTACGAACATTTTTTATTGGTCCATAACAATTTTAGGATAAGTCTCATTGAGTTATAAGCATTTTAATACATAATGCCGCGATCGTAATGGTGTATATTTATAACGCATTTCACACCCATTATTTTTATGTCATTGATGCAATTTAACCCAATATTTTTACTTATATTTAGTCAAAGCTGGACATTAGCTCATTAGAAAATTTAAATTATATTAAATAACTCGTTTTTTTTAACTTTAATAACGTGTTAATTTTATGTTTGTTTAG
>NW_026101082.1:0-1936 GCF_025091365.1 Daktulosphaira vitifoliae
TAAAAATTTTTATTTTTCTATTCCTAATATGCTATAGAATCTAACCATAAAATTAATATTGAATAAAATAGACTTCTGATACTTCGCCTGTTTCTTTCATTAAACATCATTTAATTCTCATTTTTTTTAAAGTGGTCTAACAAAATAACTTTAATAAATAAATAACATTTTTGTATTTTATAATTATAATTGAAATGAGGAATTTATTTTGAAGGAATAGTGAATGCAAATTGACACGGCCCGTAATAGCGCACTATTCATTTACCGTGAATTAGCACGTTATCCGGTCGTGATTATCAGCTGTCCACCGTCGCATTCATTAATGTTGATGATAACACAAGTTTGTCTTATCTGGCGGTCGGTAAATAGGACAGGTCAGGGGGTTCAGCACCGCGAGACAAGTTGGCGACTATGTAAACTAGTTCATCTGTGACTTACATCCGCCGTACGTGCTGTGTGTTATTTTTACCCACGCCTGGTCGAGTTATATCCGCACCTTATGGTTTACCCGTCTCATTTGTATATTATAAATTATAATATTATTATAACTTTAAAACAAAATAAATTGACTCCACAGTCAGAACATAACGGTATTANAAAACAAAATAAATTGACTCCACAGTCAGAACATAACGGTATTATTAATAACCTTTTAATATACTGTGTCAAAATGCATTAAATTTTTGATAGAATGTCAATGTAAAATAATTACATTAAGTAACATAGGCATACATATGAATCCATTTCACAAAAAAGGAATGATATTCAAGGAATTCATTGTATCCAAACACTCAGTATATCATTGTTATAATTTGAGCAATTAAGTTAAAATTAGGATACAGAATTATATGCATTTATAAATTTTGTTTGAGCCACTTAAAAAGATCCCAAGTTTGTAAAACTTTGTTATAGAATTATACAGGGTTATTGATTTACCCTAATCATTAGCATTGACCACTAAATTTCTTAAAATAAATATAACTTTGCAAAAAAACTTTTTTAATTTTGTCTAGTATTATTTATTTCTTGATTTTTAAGCAGTCAAATATTTTTCAAGCCCATACCTTTCCCTTATATAAGGATACCAACTTAATATTTTTAAATGGCAATATATATATTTAACTAGTCCATACAATAGTAAATGATTCAACTAAAAGTATGAACTTTTGAAAACAAACTAAACACAAAACAACTTTTAAACCCATATTTTGGAAGTTATTAATTTTATTAAGACCTATATGGAAAATATTCCCAACATAGAAAAGTAATAACAAAAAAGTAAGCAAAAACCTATGTCACTAACTAATCATGATAGGTTATTCAAATTTGTGATAGACTCTTTAAGCTAAAGGTGTTCACCCCCTTGCCTCTCATAATCTGTGTCTGGTTATTCAAAATATTTGAATGTAGACCCAAAGTGAAGTGAGGGTTATTTCCTATATAGTAGCATAGATATATTTTTTGTCCTAGAGGGAGGTAAACCCTTCTTATCTCTCCAAAACTATAATGTTCGTAACAACACATTTCTGAATTTTCCAGTCAATTAATGAAAATTTGTAATGACTGATGGCATATTCAAAATAACAAAACAAAATTAAAAATGTATTTAACTCCAGACCCTAGTTATAATTTTTCTTTTTATTATCATTGCTGAGACTAATGGCATGCATCTGTCAAGTGTCACACTAAATGGAAAATAAAATAATTAACTTAAATAATTTTATTGTAGCTTATTTATTGGATTTGAACTAAAGCTAAGAATATATTTTTTAATCTGTTATCTGAATTAGGATAATTCAATCCAAATTTGGATTGAAATCATCAATCCAGACTAGGAATTGAATCTAGATTACAGATTTTTAATTTAATCCATCAATATTACTTCTATTATATGAAATAAATTTAATATTATTAAATTAATTATAGATAATTATAA
>NW_026101083.1:0-1935 GCF_025091365.1 Daktulosphaira vitifoliae
CGTTGAAGGTAAATTATTATCATTTTTATATCTTCTTAAATTATTCTTAATAATTTTGTCTACATATGAATTGTCATTTTCATTTATTTCTCTGTTTATCAATTCAATAAATTTTATTTAAATAAATTTTATTAATACGTTTAAAATAAATGAGTTAGTTTTGATATTTAACAAATTCTTTATGAAGTTTATTGCTCTGATAAAACGTGTAATAAGTAGTTCGGAACTCTCAATACTTGGTATTAATACTTTTACACAATGTGCGTGACTTTCTAAAGTACTTACATTTTTCTTTCCAATAAAATTAGCTACTATGTATCTTACGTGATTGACGATCCATGCTTAACTTATTGTATACTCATTATTAATAAGCAACATTGTTTCTCTTAGCTTTTGATTAACATTTTTTTCATCGACGATGTTACTTTTACAACAATCTTTTACATTAAATAACAGTCGATATATTTCAACTGAACACGTGCTTAGACGGTCATAAGCACGTATTGTGAAATTTCCCAATTGTTTCTTTGTAAAAGTGTGTTTAAAATATTTATTGCATACCCTTTATCATATTTTTTCTGTTCACTTTGTGCATTGATAACCAAAATAAGTATAAAGATATTATAATTCATTCTTATTAAGTGATTTAATACGTTATTAATGAAAAACTCACTTGCTATTTTAAAATATGTATGTCGTGTAATTAAGTTTANCTATTTTAAAATATGTATGTCGTGTAATTAAGTTTAATTAAAAATTAAACACTTAACAAATTTTAAACGCGTGTTCAGTTGTTTTTAACAGTGTGAACAATTCATTTATAATAAATTTGCTCTGATAAAACAATAATATTTTTTCTCTGAATGAAAAATTTTCCTTTCTTATTTATCGAACCTAAAATCCGTATTAAAAAAAAACCCATCACAGTGGGGTCGTGGCATAGTGGAGACATGGCATAGTTGGGTTCAGTATAGATTTAATCTGACAGTGATTAAAATCACTATCATAAGAAACGCTTCGATGCAAATCTGTAGATAGTCTTTAATTCTTAAAAATTGGTGAGTAATTATTTTAATTTATTTAAAATATTTTATGTAAAGTACATAAAAATATATAAAATATTTACAGATACCTATATTTTATTATTATATAAAATAAAATTTATTTTTTCGTAAAATCATTGACATTATTTTAAACTTCCAAATCTTGAACACAAGAAGTTATTTTTGTTTCCTCATTATATGAAAAGCCAAGATTATTATACAGTCAATTAGTATAAGAGTCAATATAATTTCTTAAGTGATGTTTCATATCTTCAAAGTATGTGAACGTTTCAAATTTTGTATTTGTTTTTTTAAATATTTGTAATTTTGTATGATTGAGAAAAATGATTTTTAAGGATTTTATACAAATTACTCTCTTTAGAAAGTTTTTTATTAAATACATTCCTAATATTTTCCAATTAATCAGTTTCATATTCTTCTGGATTTTTTAGTTTGCTTATAAATATAATAAAAACTTTTAATTCTTCTCAAATAAATGGGTTGGTTTTGATATCTAACAAATTCATTAGGAAATTTATTGCACTCATAAAACGCTATATAAGTTGTTTGGAAATGTCAATACTTGATTTTAATAACTGCCCCAATGAGATGAATATTTTTCATTCTACAATCACAACATATTTCTTTTAAGTGATGCACAATCCATGCAAAACTAATAGTATACTCATTATTAATAAACAAGATTGTTTTTTTTTTAGTTTTTAATCTACATTCTTTTTGTTGACGATATTATCTTTAAACATTCATTTATATTTAATAATAGTGTATAAGTTTCAAAATGAATTTTGCTTAGGTGGTCATATACAGTTAACTTTGAAAGATTCCATTTATTTTTTTGAATTACAAATAATTTATCGTTTTTTATAGCTGT
>NW_026101084.1:0-1934 GCF_025091365.1 Daktulosphaira vitifoliae
AGGTTTGCCTTGACTAAACGGAAAGAAGAGCCAGTAAGATACGTGGAATTTCTTGTGGCCGCATTCTGTGACTCTTGCATATACAGGTACCATTGCTGTATTTGGGTTTTGTCCATATAGTACTGATGTATTGTTTTGTAGCAAATTTTCTAAAAACAAAAATGTGTAGATTAAAATTTAATTAATTTTTATAATCCGTCATTTATGTACAGTTTGATGTAATAAAAATTATTTCTAAGGGTAGATTTTAGAGGTAATTTTCAAAAATTAATAGGAACTTATTTTTATCTTTTTACTATTATATGAAGAATGGTCTAAATGAAATTTCGACTGGTCAATAACATATTTTATATTATAACTTTTTGAGTCAATGTAGTTTTTAGTTATAGGCGAGAGNTATTTTTATATTATTACTTTTTGAGTCAATGTAGTTTTTAGTTATAGGCGAGAGAGATGCGCAACGTTTAAGAATTCTTTTCTGTAAATCTTGGTAAAAATAGAACGTTGCTATATACTACTCCGTTCCTAACTTTTCTAAATTCTTAAATGCTAATATCAAAAAATAATATTACAAAGTTGGCTATCGATCATTCGAAATTTTATTAAAACCACTCTTCATTTAATAGTAAAAAAATAAAAATAGGTTCCTATTTAACTATCAAAAGTTACTTTTAGAAATTATTTTATCTTAAAAAACAAACTGTACATGAATAACGAATTATAAAAATGTATTTAATTATTTAAAATTCATTATAGAAGTCTAACTATGAACTAAGTAGCTGAATGTGTACTTAATACACACACGTTATATATTTTTCTTCTTTATCATAAATAAATTCTATACGATGGAAATAATAAACATATTGACAGCCATCCAGGTGATATTTATTAGTTAGTAAGCAACGCTAACGAATTCATTAACTTTCTATGTAGTCACCGCATTATTTATACACTGAATAGTGGATTGAATAATGATGCCACTTAATTAATTTGTTAAATGCTATTAAAATTTAAATATTTTTAGCTTAAACCCAATGCCAGATTTAGAATAAGAGCATAGGAATGGTTTTTCACTGCGTTTTGTAGGTACTAGCGCAATTATAATGGTGTTAAACTGGCCCAAAATAAGATAAAATCCTCTTCTTAGGGTTCCATGGTTATATAGTTAATTTTTATAGTATAATTGTGCAATGACTAAATATAAACTATTCTATTTAGTTATCTTGTGCTTCGTATGATGTAGTTCTGTATTACTTACAAAACTTTTTTTAAGAACTTCAATATGGATCGACTTAATATAGCTTACAAATATATAATAGCATTTTATTTTAAAATGATTTAAAATTAATTATATTAATATTAATAATAATTATAATGTATTAATAAAGTTACTTCACAATCATCTTACCGACTTCGGTCTTGGTCACCAAATACCATGTCTGAGAATTGAGACCCATTGGAAGTTTTGAGTTCATTAGATCTATAGACGATTTTGGTTTGGGTGTCACGTGACTCAGAAAGTCCGTAACAGACGCTGGCATGAATTTTTCGTCGGGTGCTAACCAAACAAGTGGTGCCCATCGACGAACCATTTTTTCCACTAAAATAACAGTATTTAAACATTTTAATTTTACATAAGGAAATTTACAGAATTTTTTCTTCGTATTTTAACGAAACACGAATAAATATTTTTTTATTTGATANTATTTTAACGAAACACGAATAAATATTTTTTTATTTGATATTCATAATTACTTATTTATCACATATTATCACGTTATAATAAATTTAAACGTTGAACAATTTTTATTTTTAACGTTTATAGTATTAAAATGATATTCATAACGTTTTTATAGTAATAAATCTATATAAATACAGTTAAAAAAAAGTAAATAAACATCAGTTTTTTTTTATTCAATCCCTGATTACTAGTT
>NW_026101085.1:0-337 GCF_025091365.1 Daktulosphaira vitifoliae
GTAAATTTATCAGAGTAACTCAATATTATTTTGCATTTTTATCGTAATAGATAACTTAAATAGAAATAATAGTAATCATTTTATAGTAACTTTTGGTGCTTACGAAGATACTACAATTGAAATATGAACTGAATTAATTTTAATGTTTTACTTTAACTAAAATAACCAATAAATAGATACGAATTGTAGTAATTTGACATATTTTTGAAAAAAGTAGGTCAAGTTAGAGCAGGGAAAATAAATGATAGTCACAAAAAAATATCTTCTCAGCTTTGCATCGAAGCGAAAACTTAAAATATAGTAAAATAATTTTAATACGAATAAGAAATTTCTTCTT
>NW_026101085.1:579-1932 GCF_025091365.1 Daktulosphaira vitifoliae
ATATTTTTGCATACGGTAGTCATTTTTACCATGAAGACAAATCCAGAGGTCAAATTTTTTTTTTTCACATTAAAGTATATTACATAAGCTTTAATTTAAGATATATTTAAAAGTGTCAGTATTTCCGGAATACTTTCAAAAGTTAAATTGAAAATATCCTAGTAACAATACGCATGTTTAAAGTTTTGACCCCCGTTTTTAAAGAGGTATGATCTGATTTACATAAAAAGTGTGTCAGATGAAAGAGGTATAAAAAAAATAATAATATTGATCCATAAATTTTTACAAATGTTATAGCAATATAAATTTAATAATATAAAATATAAAATCGAGAATTTTTTTACGGAAATCATATGTTTTTCTTTAACTTTGATGTCCTTTTTCACCACGAAGACAAGTCCAGCGGTCAAATTTTTTTTTTCAAAATAAAATATATTACATAAGCTTTAATTTAATATAGATATAAAAGTGTCAGTCTTTCCGGAACATTTTCAAAAGTTAAGTTGAAAAAGCTCTACTTACTATACACATTTTAAAAGGTTTGCACCCCTCCTGTATAAAGGGAAATGATCCGATTTTAAAAAAAAGTATGTCGAATGAAAGAGGTATATATAAAGTATTTATTGTTAAAGAATATAATTGATTCATGCATTTTTTAAAATTACTATTTATAGTAAATTTATCAGAGTAACTCAATATTTTTTGCATTTTTATCGTAATAGATAACTTAAATAGAAATAATAGTAATCATTTCATAGTATCTTTTGGTGTTTAAGAAGATACTACAATTAAAATATGAACTGAATTAATTTTAATGTTTTACTTTAACTAAAATAACCAATAAATAGATACGAATTGTAGTAATTTGACGTATTGTTGAAAAAAGTAGGTCAAGTTAGAGCAGAGAAAATAAATGATAGTCACAAAAAAATATCTTCTCAGCTTTGCATCGAAGCGAAAACTTAAAATATAGTAAAATAATTTTAATACGAATAAGAAATTTCTTCTTGCAAGGGGCGACTAAAGTGATGGGATCCTTGATCTTTATTGAAGTTATTGAATCTAAATGTGATAAAAATCAAACGAGTTAAAAATTTATACTAACTTAAAAAGAATTAAGAAAAAATGCAAAAAATTCATTCCCATACGCTAGTTGGAACCTCGTACTCCAAGCGTGTAAAACATAAGTTTAACCAACTCGGCAACCGTACGTCGCTACCGTCTGTTGAAAAAATGGGCTATTTAAGGTAGTTCAAATTTCAAAGTAATTTATCTCGACTTAAAAGAAGCAAACAAATTTAAATAATTTTAACTTTCTATGATATATTAATTTTAATTTATATAATATTTATG
>NW_026101086.1:0-1931 GCF_025091365.1 Daktulosphaira vitifoliae
AAATAAATTAATTTTTATAGCCCAAAAATAGTTTTTTATTTTTTTCCCCAACACAGGGAAATTTACTTTTTGAATATCTTTCATATCAAATTTACAAGAGTTTTTGATTATGAGAACGTTTACTCATATATGAAAAGCCTCATGAACATTTTTTTTTTTAAATCATATATTACATTAAACAAGCCTTAATTTTATTTAGTTTTGAACCTTGTTTTAAAAGTTTTAAAAGTGAAAACTAATTTTTTTGGGGTCATATTCTTTGTAATTGGAATTAGAGGGAATTTTTTCAAAATTATAGCGCTCATAGCTTCAATTAGATACATTTTGTAGTTTTTTGATGAATTTTCAAATAAAACTGAAGTAATCTTGCATATGTATACAAAAAAACCAATAGCTTTTAAGTTAAACATCAAAGCTAAAATATTAATTTTTGATAGTATAAATAAAAACATTTCAATAAGACAAACTACATTGACACCTTGGTCATAATTCGTCTACATATTGGACACTCTTTTTGATCACACAAAACTCTCATTGTAGTTGAACATTCATAGCACACTGGATGATCGCAAGCACCAATTGAATATATTGATTGTGGTTTAAAACATATAACACAACTAGGACCTGTTGGTTTTGAAGAGGTTGAATGTGGTTTGTAGTTGTAGGACTGAGGTCTTCTGTTCATTTCTAAAACTTATTCTACTATTAATGTAAATTTAATTGAAATATCAACATCTAATACTCACTAGCAAATTGACAATTTGAAATTCTCAAAAAAAAAAAAATTACAATAATAAAATAAAACTAGATAGTTTTTCAGTTAAAATCTTACAGCACAAATTATAAACTACATATATTAATAGTTAATTGTTATTTACAATTGTAATAATATGATGATTAAGTTAATGTATTTTAACTTGAAAGGAATTAAACACATGTGCACTTTTTCTTACTGTAAAAACATTTTTACCACGAAAACCAAAATCGGTAACGTCAAAATGTTATTATCAAATAGAGGTTATCACCTTTTTTTAAATTAATGAGATAAAATTTTTTTTAAATGATTATAAACACGAGGTCGGGCGTTGTTGCAGTTAGGGTAGTAAAATATTTAAATTTTTGTTTATAATTAGTTAATAAGTAGTATTTTTTTAAAAGATCCAAACAATAGTCTCCAAATCTTGTACGCCTGTATGAATGGAAGAAACGTTGACTAAGTCATCTGGCAGTGCCGATAGTTTAGAGTCAGCCGACTGGCAGTTACCATTATGTTTCACAAAAAAAAGACATATCGAAGAAATAAAAAGTGTACAAACTATAGTCAGCTCATGGCGACTCAAAGAACGGGTAATATTTATATTTTATGTTCTATCAATAATAAGATATCTTTAGTAATATTTGTGTTAAAGATGAAAACTGTGAGTGTAGCACTTGTGCTATGTTTGAATGTTGGTGTAGACCCTCCTGATGTTTTCAAAATACAACCATGTGCTCGACTGGAGTGCTGGATAGGTATATACATTTTTAACTCTTTTTTTTTTTTTATTGAAAATTCAAGTTTATTTCTATTATTAGATCCTTTAATGATGATACCTCAAAAAGCTCTTGAAATGATTGGAGCTAATTTACAAAAACAATATGAGAGATGGCAACCTAGAGCACGTTATAAACAATCATTGGATCCAACAATAGAAGAAGTAAAAAAACTTTGTGTTTCATTAAGGCGAAATGCAAAGGAAGAAAGAGTTCTTTTTCATTACAATGGACATGGTGTCCCTAAACCAACATCAAATGGTGAAATTTGGGTTTTCAATAGAGTAAAATTTAATTATATAATTATCTCTTAGTCAATAAATTATTTTTATAAATTAATTATTTAATTATTATTATAAAATTCAATGATGTGTATATTTTAGTTTTATCTGTATAAT
>NW_026101087.1:0-1930 GCF_025091365.1 Daktulosphaira vitifoliae
ACTAATTTTAAATACAAAATTGAATATAAAAATGATATAAATAATATGAAAAAACTTTTAAAAACAATATTTCTATCAGTTTATACATTATTATAAAACTTATTTTATTTAAAGTTAAATTAAAAATATTTAACTGGGAAAATTATCAATATCTATGTGGAATTTCATACAAGGGTAACATTCAACTATAAAAAGTTTAACTACTCTTAAATGTATGGCCTATGGACGATGATTAAATAATGCAAAATCATTAAGAATCATTTAAACTGGGCGTGGTAGTCGGTCGGTTTTGTTTGAAATCATTTGCTAAGATCTCCAACGAAATTTCACTAGACCAATTTAAGGTAATTGGCCCCTATCAGCTAACCGACATCTTAACTAATGTTACGTTACATTCACAGACAAACTATAAAAGTTTTGTTGACAAAAACTTAATCAGAAATCTCATCGACAAAAAAAGTTTAACTTAAGGATATAATTTTTTGTTTTTGTTTAAGTAATATGTATGACACAAAAATTGTAATAAAACCGTATATTACTACGATTTATAAGTTTAAAAATTCAAGCCCGATAAAAATCATCGTTGAATATATTTTTGTTAAATTAGAGTAATTGAAAATTTCAACTGTCAAAATCATTTGAAAATTCATTAAGTGAGTTCACATAAATACTATATAGCACGGTGTTAAATAAATTTATACTTTCATATTACTCAAAATATAACAAACATTAAAAATTATATTATATTATATTTATAATGTACTATGTTTAAAAATAATCAATATTATACTACTTTGTTCATGTCTAACTAACTTTCAAACGTCAACAAATTAAAGATGATAGAGACTGTGATCATTAATAAATATACTTTTAGGAATCAACCATTATTAGGACGTAAAAAATAGAAAAAAAAATTAGTGAGACATATGGGCTACATTTCATATAAATTTAACATACACAATCACACTGTATTTAAGAGAAAAAATATAAAAAGTCAAAGTTCTATTAAAGTATTCTCTGTAAAACAGAGCGCCAACCATAACCAAATCGAATGCGGTCCCACACATAATTTAAATCATTCACGTAANATAACCAAATTGAATGCGGTCCCACACATAATTTAAATCATTCACGTAAACTTTTAGAGACTAGAAAATCATTTTGTTAAGGCTAAAATTGTTTTAAAAGAATGGTTTTAAATATTCCACGTAAAAAATACTAAACGAGTATTCGTTACGCTTACTTTAACTCAACTCAAATTGTTGTAAATACATTTAAGTCGTCCGAAAAACTTGTAACAAAGGTTTTTCTCTGCTGCCTTGAAAACTTAATATCTATTATATTATCAAAGCATTAAGGGTATTACTATATTAGTAGCGTTTTCTTATAGGGACTCCCCTGGGCAATGTTTTTCATTGTGGCTAATATAAGTAATACGATATTACAGCATTTTCCCAGGTAACAAAAACATTACATAAAGTAAGAACAGAGAAAAAAATATTCGGTTTGAGAAAACAACACCCGTTCTTTTTTGGATAATGCATTCTCGACTCTCGTCCACTATTGATCTGTGGAAGTCTAACAGTTACTCATGAATATTTTATTTTCACTAAATCTACCTATATACGATGCATACACAATGACCGTTGATAAATTGAGTTCAAAACAATTTGTTCGGCATTGATAAATTCGGCAAGTACGGTTTAGAATGTTTTTATCAAATTGATTATAAATAAATTACAAGGTACGCTTTGGAATAATGCTTTATAAATACTTGACATACCAATATTCAGCATAACTCAATTGGATTTGTTAAATTTATATGAAAACCGTCAGATAAATGCTATCGGTTATATAATTTTGAGTATACAGAACAAAAAAACTCCGTTCATAACATTCCTCGTTCCCTATAATTATAATAATTTCTCCA
>NW_026101088.1:0-1926 GCF_025091365.1 Daktulosphaira vitifoliae
AGAAAAATATATATAAAAATTTATCTAAAATAGCAAAACTTAATAAGCAAAAAACAAGTTCGGTTGATTGAATAAAAAGTATAAAAACAAAATTTTTTGAAATTCTTTTTTTGTCATATCATTAAAATTAAAATAGAGGCTCTAATAAAAGAAAATTAAACATAAGGTTTTTAACCTTTAGTGGATGAAAAAATAATGAATTAACTACAAATTATTATACAGTTTTTTGTGAATGAATCATTTTTTCCTTTTAAGAAAATTTAAAACTTTTTATAATTTTCAAGAAAATGAGTTCCTTACTTAATTGATCTCTCTGTATATCAGTTAACAATCCAAATTTAGTGATGAAAAATTTAGCACAAAGGTATGATAAAAGAAATATAACATTTAAAAAATTGATCTAATCAATTTACTCAAATCTTAATAATAATATGATTAACATTAACATTGCAATCTTAAAATTTGTTTTTACTTTTTATAATTTTATTTAGATCAGTTAGGTAAATTTGTACATCGAATACATTGAGAAATGAAATAATATTTATCCTAGAAAATATTATACATTGTAAAATATCATTGGTTCATTTTTCATAGTATTTAATTTGGCTTCTAAAATATAACAACTTTAATTAAAGTTATACATTTTCTATTATAGAGGAAATTATTTTATTTATTGCTATGCATTTTATAAATGGTTCATATGTATAACTTGGTTATGCATCAACCAATAGTTGGCTTATTATTTTCGTTTTAAATTTAAAACTTCAAGACTTGTTTAACTACGTCTTTTCTTTGTACTAAAATAAATTATTTCATTTATTAATAATAATTAAACATCTTAAGAGCGCTTAATTAATAATATTGCAAGAATATATCAATTTTTTATAATTCTACAAAAAGTACAACAATTTTTTAACAACTGGATTTTATTTACATACTTAATTTTAGATTTATGTGTAGATTAAGAAAAAATTATTGAACCATCATAAAATTATAGTCCTTTACTAAAATCAAAATAGTTTTAATTCACACAAAACATCAAGTGTTGTTTTAAATTCAATCAAAAATAGAAACAATATAATAAATCTAGTTCAATTATGTTAAAAATACGATCCCCATTAAAAAAACAAAATTTTAGATGCATTATAAACTAACTAATAAAAAAATACGAGTAATTGTTTATTAAAACTCGAGGCTAAACAGCAAACGATAAAAACTTCGAAATAATATCTCAGACTATTATTTACCTAATAAAATAACGTCAAAAAAATTAAAATACCTCAAGTTTAAAATCGACAAATATTGACCTTGGTTATAATGACTTCGAAATTTGAGAATTCTCGATTTTTGTAACTTAATAGATTTTGGATATAGGTCCATAACAAATAAAAATTATAATAAAATAAATCTGGTAGGAGAGAGCGGGGCAAGTTGACGCTTTGGGCAGATAATTTTCTTGTAATTAAAAAAATATAGTAATGTTTGTGACTTTTTTTAAAAATATTTTTAAATATATTAACCAAACAATGACAAGTTTTTCTAAAATAATTTAAAGGGACACACATAAATAGTTTATATAAATTTTATTTACAAGTAAGTAAATAATGAATAACATTATCAGCTACAAATAATGAAATAATAATCAATAATATTAATACCGATGATTTTTTTAACGTTAGCCACATTGTATTATATAATGAACAAATAAACAATCATTGCGTACTTATGAAAATAATCTTATTAAGAATATGCCTGATTGATAAATTTTGATTGATTATTTCGAAAGGTCATATTATTGTAAAATAAAGACTTGGGTTGAAACGTAGGCATGACTATTTTTATAGTTAGACATTTTTTCACTGCATTGCTCCACCTACATAAGAATAAATGTGTTGATAACATCCTTGTAAAAATTTATATAAATGA
>NW_026101089.1:0-1926 GCF_025091365.1 Daktulosphaira vitifoliae
TTTTTTTTTTGTTACATTAGTTTATTTTTAATTATAATTATTTTTTTGACATGCCTTTTATGCATAATAAATTTATCAATAATTCAATAATACAAAAATCTATAAAATAATGAATCATTTTATTTACAGAAAACGGTATTCATGATTTGGAGACATATATAAGCAGTTTACACAATAAAATTATATTTAAAGTAGTTAGAATTTATGTAAGTCAATCTAACATATTTATGATATTAGAATATATTTGAAATCTTATCTAATTCAATATTTCTATATATTGAGTCCACCAAGAGATCAAGTATCCATATTAGGCGAGATCACGATTGTACTGGTTTTTAAATTTAATATATGAGTGTTCTTTTAGTAACAGTTAACAAATATTACAAGTTAATACAATTTGTGTTTGATTTTATACTGGTTCTACTAATACGGGCAGACTATTCTTTAATTATATTCCTATATAAAGCGGTGCTCAAATCAAAATGATTTAATAGCTTCGATGCGAAGCTGAAAGGTATTGGTTTTACTATGATGTGTTTTTTTTTTTGTTTTGCGTCTGTTACCACTTTTTCTCAGCTCTCACCGAACGGATTTCTTTCAATGATACGTCAAAGGATCACAAATCGTATCTAATCAAATACATTACCCTCAAAAATTGAAAAAATTTCCCTCGTTCCCCGTAAATGGTGGAGACCTCCAAAAAAAATTATAAATTTAAAAATTGCTAATTTTCGAAATTTTTTCAATTTTTTTACTTAAAATTGCCATAACTTTTTTAAAAATAACCAAATCAATATAATTTTTTTTTAAAGATGCTTGATTTCTTTACCTATCATTTGGTATATATTTTTTATAAATCTGATACTTAATCTGCCCACAGTAGGGGATTTAAAATTACAACATTTTCACAAAAAATTTACTTTTACACTTAACTTTTAAAAGTGTTCCGGAAAGTCAGACACTTATATATATTTTAAATTAAAGATAATGTAATATACTTTATTATGAAAAAAAAAAATTTCGGACTTAATTTTGTCTTCATGGTGATAATGGCTACCAAATGCTATTTTCGTGTAAAATTCTCGATTTTATTTTTTACATTTTTAACTTTATAATGCTATAACTTATTGAAAAGTGTATGGATCAACACAATTTTTTTATGAGAAATAATATTTTTTTATAATCCCATTTTCATTCAGTATATTAATAAGAAAGTAGCAGATCATGTAACTNTATAATCCCATTTTCATTCAGTATATTAATAAGAAAGTAGCAGATCATGTAACTTTTGGAATAATCCACCAATTTTTTAAAATTAAACACTATCTAAAGATTTGCATCGAAGCGTTCTTTTTCTATAGTAATTTTAAATACTGTCAGATATCATTATACTTGATCCGATTTTGCCACGTTACCACTATGCCGCGACTCTACTGTGCTGGGTATTTTTATTTTTATAACGCTATGGATTTAAATATTTTTATAAAAAATTTAATAGACTGATAAAGACTTAAGGATAGTTACTTCTTGAGCTACAAAAACAAGTGGGTAAAGCTTATACTGGTATATGTGTCCTCTGCCTATGCTACACTATAAAGTATGTAGTGCGTATGTAGAATCTACATAAGTTGTCGTCGATCTATCAAATTATTTATAAGAAAAATGCTACAAAATTTTTCTTTGGAAGTTTCGAAAAAATAAAAACATTAATTTTACTTTGTTCTTATTAAAGATAAATATTAAATTATATGTTTTAAACGTTGTTAAAACATAATATGTAAAAACTAACTAACATAATTATAAACATATTTTTTTTAATTTAACGTAAAATATTTGCTAGTACAAAAGTTATTAAAGATGTTTTTAAGTTATGATGGTAATTAAAATACAATTTTATTTATATTTTTAATTTATTTTTAACAGAAT
>NW_026101090.1:0-1926 GCF_025091365.1 Daktulosphaira vitifoliae
TAACAAAAGATAAAATAGAGTGGGAATGGTCAGATAAACAACAAAACTCATTTAATGAAATAAAAAAATTATTAACGTGTTTACCAATTCTTGCACACTTTGATGATAACAAATTAATCGAAGTACAAACTGATGCATCAAAAGATGGCGTAGAAGCAGTTTTATTGCAAGAGGGTTCAGTTGTAGCTTATGCGTCTAAAAGTTTATCTGAAACACAGAAAAGGTACGCTCAAATAGAAAAAGAGTTGCTGGCAATAGTCTTTGCCTGTGAAAAATTCCATTATTTTATTTTTGGTAGGCCCATCTTAGTAAAGACGGATCATAAGCCTTTGGTGTCGATAATAAAAAAAGATTTAAACGAAGTTTCACCTAGACTACAAAGAATGCTTTTAAAAATTGTTATGTATAATATACAATTAGAATATTTGCCCGGTTCAAAAATGTTTATTGCGGATGCGCTCAGTAGAGATTATCTTCATAATGATATTGGTAATAAAAATGTTATCGAGGACGTGTATCATAATATACACGACATAAAAACTGTTTGTCCGATAAGTACTGAAACTTTAAATAGATTAACAGAGGCAATAGATGGTGATCATGAGTATAGAATGATTGTAGAATGTGTAAATAATAATTGGCCCAACAGTAATAGCATACAGGGAGAGATGTCTAGTTTCTACAAAATAAGACAAAATTTGACAGTTGTTAATCGTGTGTTATTCTTTAATAATAAAATAGTCATTCCACGAGCTATGAGGGCATATGTTTTAAATGTTTTACATGAAGGTCATTTTGGTATTAATAAATGTAAATCTAGAGCAAGGGAGTTAATCTACTGGCCTAAAATCAATAATGATATTGAAAAAATTGTAAATAATTGTGAATTATGTGATACATTTAAAAGTAACAATAGTAAATTACCGATGTTAAGTCATGATATTCCGTGTAGGCCATGGCAGAAAAGAGGCACAGACATTTTAGAGTATAAATCAAAGTCATATCTAGTAGTAACTGATTATTTTTCAAAGTGGTTTGAGCTTAGAAAAATTAAAGATAAGTCTGCTAAACAGGTAATAGAAACCTTTATAAACATTTTTTCTATTCATGGTTGCCCGGATGAGATTGTTTCGGACAACATTCCATTTAACAGTCAAGAATTTAAACACTTTTGCACTGAATGGAACATTAAATCAATTTATAGTAGTCCGCATTATCCTAAAAGCAATGGACAGGCAGAAAAGACTGTCAGTACATGTAAAAAAATCTTAAAAAAATCAGAGGAGAAAAAGAGCAATTTAGATATATTTCTGTTGAACTATAGAAACACACCAATAGAGGATTTGGGGCTATCACCGGCTCAATTGTTGATGTCTCGTAGATTAAAAGATAAGTTACCGGTAGTAAATAATTTATTAGAGCCGTTTAAGTTAAGTTTAAGTCAAATAAAAAATGATCTTTTGAGCAGAAAACAAAAACAAAAAAATTATCATGATAAAAATAGTAAAAATCTTAAAGAGTTACAAGTTGGGGATAATGTGTTATTTAAGACAGACTATAACATAAAAAAATGGGTGCGAGGGAAAGTAGTAGATTTAGCCAGTACTCCGAGGTCTTTTATTGTGGCGGGGGAAGATGGAGTGAGGTACCGTAGGACGAGAGAACACTTAATATTAAAACAGGGGGTAATATGGGGAAATGAAAACAAATTATCCTATAATAATAAGAGTATGGAAATAAAAAGTAATGATGAACCTCGGGAANATGGAAATAAAAAGTAATGATGAGCCTCGGGAGCACAAACTTCGTCCTCGTGAAAACCTATGTCGACCTAAACGGTATACATAATATTTTAAATTAATATATGTTTAATTTTATGTGTCATGAAATAGTATATGTTTACATGTTTAATTATTATATATCATA
>NW_026101091.1:0-1926 GCF_025091365.1 Daktulosphaira vitifoliae
GAAGGTAATATCTTTAACTAGATATACTAGTTTTGATTATTTGACTATTAGTATCATGGACGTGACAACCGTACATCGCATATATTGGTAACTAAAAATGGAAAATTTAAGCTAGTTCAAAAATTCAAAGTCGTTTTTCTTAACTTAAGTGAGGCAAAATATTCAATTAAAACATTTATGAAAAAGTTAGCTTTTGAAAAAAGTAGCAATTTTAAATCTCCCCCTGTGAATAGAATAAGTGTTGGTTAAAAAAAAAATGATATCAAATGAAAGAAAATTACCTAAGGCTTCAATATGAAAAAATATTATTTTGATTTGTTAATATTTGAAAAAGTTATGGCAGTTTTAAGTACAGAAACCATCCTCATAGAAGGTGATATTTATCGCAAACATTTCATTNAAAAACATCCTCATAGAAGGTGATATTTATCGTAAACATTTCATTTTTTGTTGAATTTCGGCAGCCATTTACACATAGAAGATAAGGTGTCGGGACATATTTTTTTTTCATTTTATGGTATATGACATAATCTTTGATTAGATATATGTTTAAAGGACGCAGTATTTCCGAAACATTCTCAAAAATTAAGTTGAAAATGTTCTATTTTTTATACAATATTTCAAGTTTTGAACGCTCCCTATATAAGGGTAATTTGTCCAATTTTAATAAAATGTATGTCAAAAGAAAGATGTACTTATAATGTATTCAGAAAAAAAAATTTGTGCTCATGCATACATTTTTCGAAAAGTTATTGCATTTTTAAATTGAAAATTTAAAATCGAAAATTTTAAAACAAATATAGCGTTTTTTAAACTACGGCAGCCGTTTGCATGCAGAAGATAAAGTGTCGGGACAAATTATTTTTTTCATTTTATAGTACATAAAATAAGCTTTAATTTGATATATGCTTAAAGGACACAGTATTTCCGGATCATTTTCATAAATTAAGTTGAAAAAGTTAGTTTTTGTAAAAAAGTTGCTATTTTAAATCCCCCTTGTGAGCAGGTTAAGTGTTAGATTTTCAAAAAAAATGATATCAAATGAAAGAGAAATATCTAAAGTTTTAATATAAAAAAAATTATGTTGATTTGTTGGTTTTTGAAAAAGTTTTAAGAAAAAAAAGACAAAATTTACCGATTTTTAAATTTGTAATTTTTTTGAAGATTTCCCCCATATCAAAATTTTTCAATTTTTAAGGGTAATGTCTTCTATTAGATACGATTTGTGATCTTTTGACGTATTTTTGAATGAAATCGGTCCAGTAAGAGGTGAGTAAAAGTGGCAACAGATATAAAAATAAAAAAAAACACATCATGGTAAAATTAATACCTTCTCAGCTTCGCATCGAAGCTAAAATCGTCTAGTTGTACATTTTTTAAAAAGTAATAACGGTGTAAAGTTAAAAGCAAAATATTTAATCACACTATTTCACATTGAATTTTTTTAGAGGGGAACCGTTCTTTTTTCCTTCACTTTGGAAAACGTACAAAATTTAAAAAAAAATTCAATGCAATATGAATAAGTTATTTAACTACGGCAGTCATTTGCACATAGAAGTTGAAACAATTATACTTTTTATATGTATAAAATGGAAATGGACGATGAGAAAAAAGTATGTCAAATGAAAGATGTACAATACAATAGANGAGAAAAAAGTATGTCAAATGAAAGATGTACAATACAATAGACGATGATATTTACATTAAAATTGCATTTTGTTGTTTAACTTTGATAGTCATTTATTCATAGAAGATAAGGTGTCAGGACAATATTTTTTTCTTTTTATAGTACATAAAATAAGCTTTAATTTGATATATGTTTAAAAGACACAGTATTTCTGGAATATTTTTAAAAGTTAAGATGAAAAAATTAACTTTTAGTACAAAACCCAACCGTTTTAAATCACCTTATGAGCAGAAAAAGGG
>NW_026101092.1:0-1923 GCF_025091365.1 Daktulosphaira vitifoliae
GTAAACGACATGGAGGCGCAGGGGCTAATAGAACCGAGTGTATCGCCGTGGTCAGCACCGATAGTGCTGGCCAAGAAGAAGAACGGGACTTTTCGTTTATGTATAGATTATCGACTTAAAGTCGGGTTATTGGCAATGCTCTTTAAATCAAAAAGCTCGTAAGTTTACGGCATTTAGAACAAGAAGGGGCTTGTTTCAATTTCGTGTACTACCGTTTGGACTCAAAAATTCACCTATGACTTATGAATTAAGTACTTGAAGGATGTCTAGATGATTTTGTCAGGACGGGACTTTTCGTTTATGTATAGATTATCGACGACTAAACGAAGTAACCGTTTCGGACGCGTACCCCATGCCTAATCTAAACGACATGGTTAGGAACATGAGAGGGGCAAAAATGTACACGACTCTCGACTTAAAGTCGGGTTATTGGCAATGCTCTTTAAATCAAAAAGCCCGTAAGTTTACGGCATTTAGAACAAGAAGGGGCTTGTTTCAATTTCGTGTATTACCGTTTGGACTCAAAAATTCGCCTATGACTTTCGTAAGACTTATGAATGAAGTACTTAGAGGATATCTAGATGATTTTGTCCAAGTTTACTTGGACGACATAATCATTTATTCAAGTAGTTTAGAAAATCATTTAGAACATTTAGGCAAAGTTCTAGAACGATTAGAGCGACACGGGCTGACATGTCACACAAAAAAGTGTAAAATAGGGTTTTCCGAAATTTCCTTTTTGGGCCATATTGTACACGGTGAGGGCATAGACAAGCAGCCCGAAAAACTCGAGTCCATCCGCGTCCTAGCGGTCCCACGGAATATCAGGGACCTACGTAGATGTCTCGGCATATTTAATTGGTATTGTCAATTCGTCGACAACTACGCCGAAACAATAGCGCCGCTGACAAATCTACTAAAAAGGGGGACGAAATGGTCGTGGACGGAAGACCATCAAAGGGCTTTTGAACAGGTAAAAAAGGCCCTGTGTGAGTCCCCACGACTGAGTCCTCCTGACTACGCGAAAACTTTCTGCCTTCAAACCGATGCGAGTGAAATGGGCGTGGGAGCAATACTCTTTCAACACGGAGATGAACCGGGAGAGAGAAGAATCATATCCTACGCCAGTAAGAAACTTTCAGAAACGCAGAAACGTTACGCCGCTGTAGAACGAGAATGCTTAGCAATTATATGGGCGACTGATAAATTTCGCCCGTACTTAGAGTACTCTCCGTTCGAATTATTTACAGATAATTCCGCGTTGACTTGGCTACACAGAGCAAAGGACAACAATTCAAAATTAACTAGGTGGGCGCTACATCTAGGTAATTTGAATTTTACAACGACACATGTACCCGGGAAACACAACGAGGGACCGGACATGCTGTCACGTTATCCGACCGCGGGGCCCCCTGTTGACGAAGAGTTACTCGACGACAATCTGGTGGGCAACGAGAGCGTCGGATAATACGCGGGCCACTCTTGACAGTGTTTTTGCCTTAACCGAAACAAACAACGCGTCAAATAAACGGCCGTTTACGGGGGGGGAAATACAAGAGTGGCAAAACGACGATCCGTTTCTTTCATCCGTCATGAAACAATTGCTCAAGGGGAACGCCAGAAAAAACGATAAGGAGTCCAGCAAGAACAACAACGAATATTTCATGTTAGACGGACTTATACGCATTCGTATGGGCGTAGACACACCAGCCGTAATACCAGTAGCCAAATCACAGCGTGTGATCTGGCGATACCACGACGATGCGCTGGCGTGTCACCCAGGATGGAAAGAAACCTACCGAGCGATCANTTGTCACCCAGGATGGAAAGAAACCTACCGAACGATCAAACAACGCTTCTATTGGAAGGGCCTGAAAAATATAGTACGCGAGTACGTAAAATCGTGTGATGTTTGCGCGTGTA
>NW_026101093.1:0-1923 GCF_025091365.1 Daktulosphaira vitifoliae
TATTGATATTTAATGCACCAAACTCTATCTTGGAGTATTGACAAACCGTATAAATCGCGTTAAAACGTATACACTTAAGCTTTGTATGTCATAAGTGTTTATTCGGAAATAATTTTTTTCATTGTTAGTGTGTCATCATGATCGTCATATTCGTCGTGTACGACAAAGCACATAAATATAACAATTAGGTCAGTAGGCAACCGAGACGGAACGACCAGGCGAAAATGTCCACAGCACTATTACTCGTATTTATATACCTATGAGTTGTGTTTGCTAACTGAAGGAAAGACCGTAAAAATGTGAATTAAGGTTTTTTTAATGCGATCAAGTTTGTCTAGGCCATACTGTTTATTTAAATATTTCCTTTTAACTATCGTATTTATTATATAGAGCGATATTTTTTTATTTGATGGTCTAAACGTAAAAAAATTAATACACAATTTCCCATAAAAATTTTTTTTTTCATAACACAATAAACGTTTTAAATGTGTTTTTATTAATAAATTGATTAAGCTCCAGACAATAATGACATTTATAACTCAAGAAATATGCGTATCACCCTAAAGACAATATACGACACCACTTCGGAAATAACAAGTTATAACAACTACTTAAAAAATATTTTTATCGACGTGACGAGGTGCTTTTAAAAACCATTTATAAGCATTATTAAGAATTTAACAGATAAAGAAGACAAAATTATTCATCAAATATAAATATGATAAATTGTACAGTGAAGCTTTATTTTTATTTGGTTTAACTCACTTAATACTCTAGTTATAATTAGATTTCTATATGATAAGATACTTTATGAATAGCTACTTCTTAAGGTGATTAAGAAATTTGATATTATAGCAAGGTAAAAAAAGATCATAATTAATTTTTTATAACGATATTTGATTTTTTAATTTACTAGTTAGAGAAATAAGCTTATATCTCTTAATTACAAAATCAAACATTTAGTGCCGGTGGAAAATAGAAAATATTTTTCAGGTTACCTAAGTTATGCTATTTAATAAAAATAGTTCTGCCACTAAAATAAAGGACATAGTTATTTATTGATAAGAACTCATATTGACATTTTTTACTCATTTTACTAAAATCAATAGACTATTAATATTTCAATACAATTTACCTTTTACTCATAGTAGAAAGTACTTTTCTAAACGATTTAATAAATCAACTTTAAAAAAATAAATAAATTTAAAAAAAATGTGATTTTGATTTTAAAAAATTCCACATAGTTTGTAAAATAATTGATAGTTTAATTATATTATCAACACTTCATTTATTAATAAATGAAGTGTTGATATCGGAAAAGTATTAAGTTACAAAAAACTAAATTTTACAGGAGTATAGAATAATAGTTTATCTTAATCTGTGGACTTAAGATAACCGTCTTTTGTTTTCACGATAATTCTTATTCTATACATAATTTTTTTTTTTTTTAGATTGTTATGAATGTATTAACTATGATTTCTTAAAAAAAAAAAATCGATTTGTTGAACTTTCCTTGTTAATTATTTTGAATATGAATGTGGAAACTTAGTATTTTAATTTAAGATGATTATCAAAAAACTTTNTTTGAATATGAATGTGGAAACTTAGTATTTTAATTTAAGATGATTATCAAAAAACTTTGCAAAGAAAAAAATATAATAAATAAAATGTTTTTACAAAAAATATGGTATTGTTAACATATCTAATATTGATTTATTTAATTCATTTTTGTCATATTTTAAATATATTTTAAGACTTGATCAAAATTAAAAGATATATTTTTGAACATAATGCGATAATAATGCGACTGTGATTAATGTTATGCACACAGTAGAGAGCCTAAAACAAAACTATACCAAAATCAAACACGTCTTAATATTCTTTCAGTCTGTATTTGAGTGATCTTAACTTTTTACGGGTAAT
>NW_026101094.1:0-1923 GCF_025091365.1 Daktulosphaira vitifoliae
TAATACACTATATGATCATTTATATCTTGTGATTTATAGGTTCACATGTAAATTTATGAAAATATGTTTCTACAACAATGTTTTGTCAAAAAATATTCGCCCATTCATATTAACGTATATAAAATTTTATATTATATAAAATAATAACAATTTTTTTAAATATTAATATAATTTTAACTGTAAGACTTATATTTTAATGCGTAATAAGAAATTTAAATTTGTTGTTCTTAAATAGAAAATTCATTATTTTAATTAAAAATAAAATAATTTCAAAAGTATGTTAATTAAAGAAAATATTGTATGCGTTTATTTATCATCAATCATAGTTAATTACAATTAAGTGAAGTTATTTAATTTATTTTTACATTTTATTTTAGATTAATATCAGGAGAAAATGTTAAAACTATCATATTTTTCATTTTTGTAAGTATAGTATATTCGGTGCATTTTATTTTATTAATTAACATTTAGTACTTGAATTAAGCGTGAACGCATAAGGATGGAGCTTCTATTCTAAAATAAAAAAAATTGTCAATTAAAAATTACTTAGTATATGAAATGACTATAGATGTCTTTTAGATATTAATTAAAAATTAAATTAAAAACTATAATAAAAAAAAAAAATGTTTAAACTATTTAGAATAGTGTAAACAGTCTGTACATGTTGAAATGTGTATGCTTATGTATTTGTATTAATAAAGTTTTTTACTTATTCATTGTTGATTTATTTATATTAAAAATTCACTTGTTCCTCGTAAATTAAAGAAATCGTCCAAAAAATTACAATTTTTATGGTTAAATTTCGACATTTTTTAATTTAATATAATAAACTAGATCAAAAATTCTTACTTTGGATATTCTTTTATGCAATTTAATAAAAAACCTAAATACAGGAATGGATTGAAAATAAAATCACCCATGTATGTTTAAATTATTATTTTCCTATACAATATTTGGAAATATTTTGAAACGACTCTATACATTAAACCTATACAAAATTAAAGATTTTGAAATATACTCTAAGATTAAAAAAAATTTGTCCCAGCGACTGATCCTCCATTATGAGAAATTAGAAGTCAAAGTAAAAAAATACTTTATTTAAAGTATTTTTTTTTTTAATTAAACATTTCCACAAATTATAGTAGTATATGACTAATTTTTATGTTAAAATATGCAGAAAATCGTTTATAAACAGTTATAATATTGTTTTGTGTATGCAGCTCAAATATTTTAATAAACTCAAAAAGATTACTCAAATAGGTTAAATATGATATTTTGAATCGAAATTTTGCACAGATTATTTTTAACAAATAAATAATCGAAATGAATTATATTGTATTATAACTTTAAAAAAATAATTTTTTTTTTTNTATATTATTGTATTATAACTTTGAAAAAATAATTTTTTTTTTGTTTTTTAATTCTTTCTTTATATGTAAAAATTCGTTTTTTTAATAATGAGCAAATATATGAAAAATTAGAGCTAATACAAAAAGTCTAATAGCACATTTGAAATCAAATTGGTTTATAAAATTATATTTATCTCTAATGAAAATTTCTTATTGAATTTCGATTAAATACCCTGGGTATTTATTCATAATTAACAACAAATTATTTTTTGAATAGTTGAAATAAACTGGTTATTGCATCAACCTCTTCAATTTTGTTACACGTTTGCCACAAAGTTAACGAAGTAAAGAAATATTTATATTATTTTTATTATACACATTTCTCTGCAGAATCCTTAAAGAATCCAATTTCAAGTTTTTTTTATATGATATATGTATCTTTTTTTAAATNCTTCAAGTTTTTTTTATATGATATATGTATCTTTTTTTAAATTTTTTAAAATTATTTTTGAAAACTTTTGTAAAACCGTCAAATCACAATAGTTTACTGGTTACTCGCTACTAATAAGAGCAC
>NW_026101095.1:0-1922 GCF_025091365.1 Daktulosphaira vitifoliae
AATGTGTAACTATAGAAAACCAAAAAAAAAAAATTTTAAATTATATATATTCTGCAAGTAATTGAGTGGGGGGTTATGATAAAAAAATCATCTTGTATATATATATATATATATCTGTAGCAACTTTTTCTCAGCTCTCACTTATCTATCTACCAATAAATGCGATGTACGGTTGCCGCGTCGGTAACACTTTGTTTTTCACGCTCAGGTTATGTGGTTCAAACACGACAGTCATAATGAATTATTTAGCAATTTCTTCTTATTTCTTTTAGAGTTGAACCTCAATAAATAAAAAAATTTGGTTTCACTGGAAAGAAAAATTTAAATTTAATTGAATTTTTAAGTATACATGAAGGTATTCTTATAATTTTTAAATCGTATATGATCATTAATCGACAGAGTAATAGTACACAAATCATTTTATGACCATTTTAGTAAAAAAAAAAAACAATTACCTACATACGTCCCGCTGACACACTTATACAATTGCGATATAAAATTTAAATTTATCTTTTAATCTTCCTATTAATAGACCTCTAGATCATGATAGGATTTACGACAGAGAGATCATAAGTCGATAAGAAAAATCGGAAATTCGTCTTTATGGAAATATGCCAAAGAGGATCTATTGAATTAAATTATTCTATACATTCCCATATAACAATTGATTAATAACTCAACAACGTACCAATTAACTGTTAATAAAACTCTAGAAAAATCTATAACAATCATGAACAGACCAACTTTTAAGTATTCGCTTTACTAGTCACAAATACATATGAGGCGCTACGTATTGATTGTTCATCATTAGAATATTGGGAGCATTTTAATGATGTTTTTAATAAATTGATTGAAGCACACGTAAAATTGAATAGCTCCACTTACTTAAGCTATAACATAAGTCAAATTATCTTAGACCCATTCACTTTTATAAAATGCGTACTTTGAGTTCCACGGTAAAGACTATCGCAAATGTTATCTTAACACCCGAAGAAAAGCAAAAATATATGTTAGATACACATTAATGTGACGCTATATATTTAATTAAACATGAAAACACAGTAAGTGAGGGCAAGCAGGTCAGTCGATCACGTCATACACGTTTGTGTTTCTGTGGTGTCACTGACCCCACGCAAATTTATTTTCATTTTCTGTAGCCGTCTAGTGGCCGGAGATTCCGCGTCTCAATATACGCCGCGATCTCCAATGTGTTTTTTCCCACTAAAAAACCACCACCTTCGTAACGGCACGGCGGCGTTGCTGTTTAGACCGGTCCCTGCAACTTACGGCATTGAAAACTAAATAATTCGCGCCCAATTAGTCGGCCGTTTCGGTTATATCGACGCCAGGTATTTTTTGGGCCGAGTATTGCCTTGTCGCCACATTGTTAAATTTGAGTTGCTCAACGGCTTGTTATATGTTACGGTATTTTTTTTTTTGTTGCATTCCCTGCATCCGAAGTGTCACAATATTCATCACCTTCAAACGGCAGTGGGTAATTATTAATAATTTTTTTATTGTTTATTTAACGGATTTACAGTCCCCATAAGATATGTATTAGTTATAAACAGGAGATATATGTTATTTATTCCATTATTAATGTGTACTAATTTCATTTATCATTAGCTCTTGTTTGTTTATTATTTTTTCGTTACTGAAAATTTCATATTGTGATTATTATATATATATATTATGTTGTTATTTCTTTTTCCATCTAATATATCGTAAGGCTCAATTTTCACATCTTATATTCTCCTTTCCTTCCGCTAAGACATGGTCAACATTTTTATTAAACAAACTAAAAGGTTACACAAGCGCAAATTGCCGCCCATACTAAAGTAAAATATAGCCGGCATTTTGCACAATATAATTTAGAAGAAACCACTAAATCAAAATCGGATAATTCGAATACACACATGGTA
>NW_026101096.1:0-1922 GCF_025091365.1 Daktulosphaira vitifoliae
TTTTTTTTTTTAAGTTTTTAAACTTTATAAATTGTTTTTTAATCAAAAATGTTTAAATAATTTCTTACCCTATTCATTTAGTTCATCTATGTATATATTTAGCCTTAATAGGATGTAAGCTACATTTTCGTTTTATTACAAAAATTGAAAAAAAAATAAAAGATTTTTCCATAGTCGATAATTAAATTGCCACGTGCAACTAACTAATAACAATGTTACTTACGTATTTTATAGAAAAGAAGCTCATTGGCTAACGATCAATTCTATACCCGATAGGCAGAGGGGTCCTAAGTTGTTTATTGTTATTTTTTAAGGGAAGCGAAAAACCTTTTTTCTTCTCGTATGATTCTACAAAAACTATTAAAATGAAGATCGGTAAAAGGATGGACTTTGATCCTTTTACTTCTCGGATACAATACAGTGACAAATTTTAAAGGGGCGCGAGATCCTTTGCCCTTTCCTTGAACTTTAGTTTATACTCAAAAAAACATTTTAACAAATAAAACAGCAAACTTAATTTTGACATCTAAAAACTTTTTGCGTCTCCCTTTAAAAAGTTCTGGTTTATCCGTGGTGTAGAATTTTGAAGTTTTAATATAAGTAAAATGTCGTTTTCGTCAAATCATTTAACGGTAATAAACTATCGCCTTTTTTAGTATTTGTGGGAAGCTAAGAAGGTATTGGTTTTACTGTAATATATTTTTTTTTTTTATGTCTGTCCATGAAAATACTCAGCTTTCACTAGATCGATTTTATTGGTTTATGCATCAAAAGAACCAAATTTTAATCTAGTCAAAAAACTAACGTCCCCAAAATTAAAAAAAAAGATTTCAAAATTTTATATATTTTAAAAATATTATAACTTTTTTTTTTAAATGCTGATTTTAATGAATTTTTAATAAGATATACTAGATGTACGATATACTATAATGAGTTTTCTTTGGTATGCTTATTGTAGAAATTCAATAAAAACCCTAAATATAGGAATGGTTTGAAAGTGTCTACCTAAGTATTAAAGTTTAAAATACTCTTTTACGCCATCTTAAAATAATAATCATATATTTGAACATTACATAACAGTAATAACAAATTAAAAATAATAATTGTTATTTAGTTGCCAAACCAAAGATATTGAGTTCATGTCACATGCTCATTTTTACATGTTACACAAAAGACTAGAATGTACAGAATACCTGTTAAATGATTCTGTAGTTACTACAGCAGTGTAGTGTGGCTCAGTGGACATTTTAAATGCTACCAAACTTTAAAGTTGAGCTTTGCCTGCCTTCAATTACAACGGCGACAAACACTATATCCCCTATTAAATAAAGCAAGCGGAAAACAACTATACTTATCAATTCTCTAGAAATACCAGTGTTTTGGTTACTCAATTTTAACAGTGAACTGTAAGGAATTCGAATATATAAAACTTTTATTTTGATAAATAACTTACTTTATTTTTCGCTCGTTATCGTGACGGTATGAAATGGCAAAGTTACAAATGCATTTGCTTAGGCCTCACGAAGATGTTTTCCTATATCTAGCGCCGATCCTGATTTGTATTTGAATATTTTAGCTTCGATGCGAAGCTGAGAAGGTATTCGTTTTACTATAATGTGTTTTTTTTTGTGTCTGTTACCACTTTTTCTCAGCTCTCACCAAACCGATTTCTTTCAACGATAAGTCAAAAGATCACAAATCGTATCTAGTCGAAGATATTACCCTCAAAAATTGAAAAAATTTCCATCGTTCCCTTTAATGGGGGAAATCTCCAAAAAAATAACAAATTTAAAAATTGCTAATTTTTGAAATTTTTTCACTTAAAACTACCATAACTTTTTCAAAAATGAACAAATCAATATATTTTTTTTTATAGATGCATAATGTCTTTACCTTTCATTTGATATATTTTTTTATAAATT
>NW_026101097.1:0-1922 GCF_025091365.1 Daktulosphaira vitifoliae
ATTGACAATCGTAAATTGTCGACCATTAATGGCCGTCCATAGATAGATAAAAATATAATATTTTCGTCTGACCGATTCCCAATTGGGCCGTGTACGGAGGTTATGTACGCTATTAACGCAGACTTACTATTTTATAGATTAATTGATATTTGTAATCAAACTTGTGAGATGACAGAGGAACACTAACGTGCTGAGAATAATAAATGTAGGCAACACACAAATTGTATGATTCGTCGAGTGGCGTCAAGCCATTTATTTAAAAAAAACAATAACAATAATATTATGGTGCGTATGTAACATCAAAGAACACAGAAGTCGGTGTATGGAGCCGTCGAGGCGAGATTGGTCATGACGGAACGACGTTTATACGGCGGCATCTCGAAGGTGACTCCAACGTAAATTTATAGCAGGTCGTCGTCGACCGTGCGGCACATGCTCGACTTTGTACCGTGACGTATGGCACGCGGCGTTAGCCAATCTAATTACCGTAGTACACGTAGTAAGGCGACGGCTGCTAAAGAAGACGCGGTTTACGGCCCGCACATCCGACAAAAATACTTTGTAGCCTTTTCCATGACATCGACATGTTCGTACTGTCCGATCCTGTCCAGATCGCCGGTACACAATACAAACATCGCGTTATATCGCGTTGTGGTATGCACGACTGGACTGAAGAGCGTTACGAACATATTTATTTATTCATAGAACATGTTCTATGCCACAGTCGTGCACAACAAAATTTACAAAATAAGTTGATAGTTCCTTATCACTAGTGGATTTTTATAGCACGTTGTTTTATTAATAGATTCACTTAGTTCGATTGCAAAATCGATACATGTAAAAATGAATTCTATAACTCATAGAGTGTTATAGATATGAGTCTTCATTAAGTGATCACTATAATGTTATATGACCACTGCGTCTTACTCTCATACTTTCTTCGGCCCTGAAGTGTTAAAAGTGATTTTTGTATTTTAATTTGACATCAAAAAGAACTTACAAAAGCGGCCCAAAAAAACGTATAGCGTAAGAGAAAACGTAAGAGAAAAAATAACTGAAACTCTAAATTTCATTAGAGGTTCTATGAACAAATTTCTTTGAGAAACTAAAATATCTGGTAATTATTATTTGCATTGTACACTTTATCCTGTTTAAATGAAGTTTTCTGAAAATCAGAATCTGAATTTTTTTTTAATTGCGGCAAGATTTATTGACTTAATGATTAAAAACAAAGTATAACTTAATTAATGTAAAAATTTCGAATTTATATTATATCTATCTAATACAAATTATAATAATATTCTAATTTTACTCAATATTTAGCATTTAAATAAAATTGGGTATTTTTTTTTTTTTAAGAACGTTTATTAGAAAATTTCCAATCTATACAGCTATATGTACAATAAATAAATATGTGAATAGGAATAAAATAGACAATGATATGACGGTGAGGAGGAAGCTCACATAAGAGCCACCTGTGTATTATTAATTTTAAGTGGGTTAAATAATATGGAGAAGGTCTCTTTACCAGTTGCGTTTGAGGCGCCTGTTTGGATTGCCCGGAAGAATTGTTGAGTGTAGCTGAGTAACTAGACGGTTTGGATGGGATTGCATTTTGGAATGTAGTCTTTTGTAGTATATGTTTGCAATTTTTTTAACTGTTGCTATTTTGAGGGTTTATTGAGGGAGTTGTTGGTGACGTACTACGGTGCTTTGGTTATCATACGGAGACAAATAGACTGGAACGCCTGTATTGTCCTTATGTTAGACGGCTATGCAACACCCCAGAGCGCGATACCGTATGACCATATTGGGATTTGTAAAGAAGTAGACGATAGGAAATGTGCTGGTTGTATTGGATGAGCGGTCTTATTAGATGAAGACGAGTATTTAGCTGTTTCCGTTTACTTTTAAGATGAGGA
>NW_026101098.1:0-1919 GCF_025091365.1 Daktulosphaira vitifoliae
GCGTTTTGTAAAACCCATCGTCACCTACTTTTTATTGTGTAAGAAACACAATGTTGGCTAGTCTTATTCGACCAGATTCTTGTATTTGTTTTGTTGACAACGATCGTGAATTATAATTAAAATTTCCATTGTGTTGTGCATACCTGTAGGATTATCGCAAAAGTACAATAGATGCCTAAACAATATCGAGATGATGGATAGGTATTTTCTTAGATTCATGAAGTAATTTAATAGCTAGGATAACGATAGTGAAATCTTCACAATCTACAAATTATTATTATATATTAATAGGGATGTCCAAGATGCAACTAGAATACAAATTTTGGTGGTCGCTAGATTATTTTTTCTCCCATACAAACAATATATTTTTTTTTACAATAAATATAACTCTGTAAATATTAGGAGACTTTTTCTTTAACTGGAGCTACACACTTCTCTACCCCCTTAGTCACTTCTAGTCCTCCTAGCTAATCAAGCGAGTACAACCACACATTAGTGAGATAACATTCTGGTATAACATCTTCTATCCCTAATAAAATGAGTCATTGTTACGCTTATATGCCACAAGACTGAATTGTCACAATGTAAAATAGAGTAAAACATTGAAAAATAAAGGTGATTTAAAATAATATATAAGTAACTATTGTCATTTATCTAGTGTATATCCCATACGTTAATATAAGTAGAGTACATTAAAAACTATTAAACCTAAAACAGAATAAACAAATTACTACTATTAATCCTGATTAATGTTGTTTATTATTGTTGGACACTTATGCGTATAAATTACCCAGCTGTGTATGCACACCAAATATTTAATGTTAAATGACCACGTCATAATTCGTCTGCTGGTTAACATTTGCTTTCGAACGTCATAAGTCACGTTACGTTCCTACTTTGAATTCTAGAGCGTTTTCTGTGGTTTATTTTTTTAATTTCGGTCAGTTGTGTTGGTGCTCGTAATGCCCGTGCTCACCCAAAGAAAACTGTTACAATAATTGAAAAAAATAACGCACTTTTACAAACGCGTGATTTTAACTGTTCGGTCGTCATGGAGGACGTCTGCAAGACCATAACACAATCGGTTACATCATATCGCAAGGCACTCCATTTGTCGCGCCTAGCCGTGTAACTTGTACGACGACAACGTTATTGCCACAGCGTAACGTCATAACGGTAATAACGCTCAAATAGCGCAAAAAAAATTGTGTGTACTAATGTATTAAAAACAAATTCCGACTAATAACGTTACGTCACGAGTTACTGTGGTAATAACATAATTTCTACTGTAGACGTATCTGACAGTAGTCGTTGATAATGACCAATGGACGAATCTCTCCTTTTTACTATAATGGTTATCGTTGTTATTAATAAAGACACTACGACAGACAATTCGAGTATGTGAGAGTTGGACGATTAATTAATTATCAAAAGAAATGCCATTGGTGAAGGATACAATATTATCGTTTGGCACATATCTCGGCCACGGTCACAGTAATTACTGTGATCGCATTAGATCGGACATGAGCTTCCGGAGTGAAAGTATATTAATTTTAACCAAGTAAGCAAGAACAAACCCTTAAGGGTTTACGGTTAATTCTGTTGTCATCTTTATAAAAAAATGATTATATATTATATTCTAATAATTGTTCTGTACTCTGTGTATTCAAATAATTTAACGACGAGTATGACAAAAGACATTGCATCATTGGATTTTGTATTTTAGTTTCGGACAACCGGAGTCACCACAGCCCGCGGTCTCAACGAGAGAAATCCAAATCGAGTAAAATTTATTTCAGCTTAATTAAATGTGTTCACTAATGAATCAAAGATTATGGTTTTTTTTTTGTTAACTAAACAAACATTAGCCGTGAATTTCTTATTAACCTCATTTCATCGGCGCCCTCGTATAAAAATAT
>NW_026101099.1:0-1919 GCF_025091365.1 Daktulosphaira vitifoliae
AACGATAAGAGTAAAATATCTAGATTTAAATTTCTTTTTTAAAATCTCATTTTTGTTACGAATTTAAAATATATTAATCAGTGGCGTACACTGTAGAGTTGATAGGATTAATACATATAATAACATAATTAATGTATGATAATTAGTGTAAAAATTAACTCAAAAGAGCCCTTAGCATTTACCCCATTGAACATTTTTTGTACACTACTGTTAGGTATGTAACATTGTTCGAGGGAGTTTCACAACATGAGTAGATTACCTTTTTTTTAAATCAAAGTTGATGTATGATAAAAATATGATATTCTATTTGTTATATATTATTCAAGTTCATCATTAAGCTGTATTTTCACTTTTATTTATATTAAAATTAACAAAGTGAATAACTTTTAATTTTGGACATCGTTTTAATATTTGTATAGATGTCTTAATATTGAAAAAAAAGGAAAATTGTCCCTATTCAGGGGGAATGTCATAACCCCTTGACATTGCTCTGTATTACACCACTGATACTCAACAGCTGTACATATGCATTAAGGTCACTTATTTTATTATATTAACTGCTTTTAATTGTACAAAAAAATAAAACCATTACAATAACAACAAAACAACGTTCATAAAATATAAAGTATTCTACAAAATTTTAAATTAAACCATTTTTTTGTTCAGTTAAATATTAGGTATAAAGTTCTTTTAAAGTTATCGACTAGGCAAAAGGTATTTACTTTGCAATATTTCAAATTTATTTGGTGCACGATTTTCTTAGAGTTACAATACTCTTTTGTTATATTTTTGCAATTTGACATTCACAACCTTCGTGTATTTATGCAAAAGTTTTTTTTATTAGAGTATGTCTTACTTTATTTTCACCTTAGAACCTTTCAATTGCTCTATTTTTTTTTCCTTGTATCGCAATTTTTCATGTTGACTTAGATCTGCTCATAATATAAAACAAAAACCATTTCAAAACGGATTTAAATATTTATCTCCAAACATGTTTGTCATAATTTATATCCAATTAGAATTCGATTCCGATATTAATATTTGGAAAAGTTACGTATTAGAAACTTAAGTAAAAATAAAATTTCAATAAAATAAAAGCATAATATTTTGAATGACATTTTTCAGTTGATTTTAAACATTTGTATTGCCCATAATCTTAAAAATTAGTGCATCAACATAAATGATCTCGCCTAATTGTATCATAAAATAAACTGTTAATTGTTTATATGTTAAGCAAACTATACTTATTATAATATTCTTGAAATTAAACAGTATTCTCAATAAGGTTTATTTTATTACTGTTTGGTGGAATCTTTGTTGCGATAAGTTTATTGAATTAGGTATTTATTGCTGAAATCTGTAAACGTCACAAGTTTTTTGTACTGAATTGTTTGCATTCAACAAGGTCCAAAAAGCATACTGTTATAATGTTATATGATTTGACTAAAAATTAAAAAAAAAAAAAAGGCAATATCCAATTTATTGATTGTATAAATACCTTTAATTTTATAGGCATAGCAATTAAAATTTGACACGAATATACACATTAAAATACATAATTAAAATATATTTTACGGTCCCAAAAAATGTTATTTATACAATGACCGTATAATTTAAACGGTATTCGTATTATTTATAATTGTAATAATTTTGTTTCCCGTGTAACTTTCANTTTAAACGGTATTCGTATTATTTATAATTGTAATAATTTTGTTTCCCGTGTAACTTTCATTTTAACTAAAAAAACGACGTTGTTTTTATCAGTGATAGTTTTTGATATTTAAAATGAAAATTAAAATGAATTTTTATAAAGAGGTTTTTTTTTTATACATTCTCGACATAATAGCCTCAAGTTTGACAATAATTTTAACGGAAAGTTGTTAACAAAAGTAGTGCACTAAAATTGTCAGATGAGTTTT
>NW_026101100.1:0-1916 GCF_025091365.1 Daktulosphaira vitifoliae
ATATGTAGTTTACGGTATAATATTGTTTATCATTGTGGTTGTTTCAAAGTTAGATACATTAATTCTATCTACATATTCTATCTGCGCATGGGAAATAAACAACTATTTGATTGTCAGTACAATTATCTTCGTTGTCACTGACACTAGTTTTTACAAACGCGGTCCAATTAGTTGATTATCGAACAATTAACAAACCCAAATTTTATATTTTATTGTTGCAATGTAAATAATTTTGTCCAACAAATGGTGAAAAAAATTAAAATACCAAGTATACCATCAATAACTAAATCGTGGGTAGTTTTAATCTTTGTCTTGATTTTTATTATTTACTGCAGCGACGTTAGTTTATCAGAAGTATATATTCATAAATGTTGCAATCGGACGACACAGTACAAAGACAACAAAATATGTATCGAATCAAAAGACATTCCGCCATTACGCATACCTTCAAGCAACGATGGTTTGTCTAATCAAAAATTCCACGAAAACGAAACGTTTAAAGTGATTCTTGGTTCACCGTGTGAATTTGGTCATTTTATTATTGAGCCTAATAAGAACAAAGGCGACTCTTTCAGTATCGACCCTAACACAGGTGTGGTGAGCTCTAAAGCAGCAGGTATTTATAAACCCAATGAGTATTGTGTCGAGTTCTTCGGCACTGGCAAGGATGACATCGCAATCAACATATGTTTACCTGTAACTGAAATTACGACACTCAATGATGGAATCCGTGTTGATTTGATCCTTACAGTTCTTATGATCTTGTCTGTACCATTTTTGATTATTACGTTCACTGTATTTGCTTGTATAAAGAAACTCAGAAATTTCCACGGGAAATCACTTATGTGTCATGTGATAAGTTTAATTGTAGCTTACATTTCCTTAGCGTTCACACAACTTAATAGTTCTCTATCAAAATTCGCATGCTTTTGTTCAGGTAAAATCTACCGAACACGATTGTAGTTCGTTAGAATAGTAATAAATTATCAATATTCAAAAAAAAAATTTTTATAACATTTTCTTTTGACAATAATTAAACAAAAGAAAATTAATGAAAATTATTGTTATTAGTTATTATATAAACTAAATACTTAATTTTAGGTGAATTTTAATATGTAAGACAAAATAGAATACAAAACATATAGACGATAAAAAAATGTATTCTATGGAACATTATTACAATTTACTATTATTTCGTAACATCTACTGACAAATTAAAATTAAGCAAAATGTATTGGCTATTATACCCTTAAATGAATGATTTTTTAAATATTTAACATTTTTCTTATAATTATAAAAGAAGAAGAATTGAAATGTTTGGTGCAACTATCAGATAAATCTAACTTTTTCAGAAAATAATTGTTTGTTAATTTTGAATAAAAATTATTTTTCTACGTTATTACAAAAATGAATTCTATATTACTATATTGCAATACAAATATATATATATATTTGTATAGATATTAAATTCAGAAAAAAATATTTTATCATACTTTTTCTTAAAAAATATTAATAATATTGCTTCTCTTGAAAACTTATCTTAACTTATCTGTTTGTTGCACCAAACCCTTTCAATTATAAGATTAATTATTAATCTCATGACGACTAATAACTACGCCTTTTAACATATTTTTTGGTCATCATTTGTTACTTAGAAGTATTACCTTGTGCAATTTCTTTTTGTTTTAAGATTATAATTTCTATAACATACATAGTTCGATTAACTTTTTCTTAATGTACCAATTAAATCATAAGCACTCTATAACAATTGACATTAAAAATGAATTGAAATTTTAGGTTAATATTCTGCACGTAAAATATATAATTTTTAATTCATTATTTCTCAAACCTTCATAATACATCATTCAACTTTCTCGTTTAAATTATCGCACCTGAAGATACGCACAATCATTAAT
>NW_026101101.1:0-1915 GCF_025091365.1 Daktulosphaira vitifoliae
GTTTATATTAGTCATTATTTTTTAATATTACACACTTAAGAATTAATCACTAGTAAAATTGCACATGACAATTTTTATAGCACATATTTGTTATAGAATATTTAGTTTTCAAATGGATCTCTTAGATGTTAAAAAATAAGTTACGGTTAGATAAAATTTTATAAGCTTTTCATGGATATATAATTATTAAGTGAACACGCGCTCGGAACTTTTTCAAAAGTACAATAAACCACTGCCAGTTTGAGAATACATATTGTTTACTAACGCAAATTGTGACTAGCAATTTCTCTATTATAGGTTACTTGGACACTCGAGTACCCCTTGAGATCTATGTGTTTCGATAGAAAATTTTATAAGCTTTTCATTGATATATAATTGTTAAGTGAACACGCCTCGGAACTTTTTCAAAAGTACAAAAAACCGATCGCCGGTTTGAGAATAAAAGCGATTACACGGCTAAATTATATTGGTTACTAACGAAAATTTTGACCAGTGATTTCTCCTATTCGGTTTACTTGGACACTCGAGTACCATTTTTGATTAATGCCTTTGGATAGGAAACTTTATAAGCTTTTATTTGGTGTATAATTATTGCCTGGACTCGTCTCGGAACTTATTGTCAAAAGTAAAATATAACATAACATTTTTTTAACCAACTGGCGACCTCTAGCGGTGGATATTATAACTATATCTGATTAGAAATTGCTATAAAGGAATTGCTATCTTCACAGTCGTAACAATTTTATAAGTTTTTTTTTTTTTTTAACTGGATAATAAATTTCTAATTAATATTGAGTAATGATATAAACCGTATCTGTTTTATCTGTGATATTACTTAAAAATACACTTTTTGACATAGAATTTAAAGAAAAGAATTTTGATTTGGAGTAATAGTCTAATGTTGCTCTAAAAAAATATGTTTAATACTTATTTTGAAATAAATGAGATTTATACATCATTATTAATTTCGAATAATTAATCTAGTAATTTTTATTTTGTAATTGTCTTATTTATTAAAAAATATTTTTCGAGATAAAAAAAGGGAGTCCTAAATGGCTAACTGTTTTTTCCACTTCTAGTAGTACCACATTATGATATTGAACAGCAGAATAATTTATCAATATTTTCTTTTTTTGAGAAAATAATCTGGTTAAACAAACAGTTAATTATTTAACATTTGCTCATTGAAACATATTCAATACTAACTGGACTTTTACCTTATCAATGGAGTAAGAATATATTTTAATCTTTAAATTTATTTCAGTTCATTACTGATAAAATAAAATTCAAATACCATCGTTATTACTTAATTTCTTGAGTTTTTCTAGTTAAAAAAATTGTGCGTAATTACCAAATACTACAAGTTAAATGAGACAGAAAGAAAAGTGCGTACTTTTATTCCAGATTACTCTATTAGTAGTATATGTGAGACTTCATCTCAAAGGCAATTTTGAAATTTGTTTTTTCATCCTTTTAAGGTTGAAAAACCATAAATTAAATTTTTTTAAATGGGAACCCTTATTTTTAATTTATTATTATGATGGAAAAAAAAATAATTCAGTTTTATTTACAGTTTTTTTACCTGATGGACCCATTATTTGTACTAAAAATAAGTTAATACTTAGAATAATTTAATACTTCACTATTCTTCATCTTTTCATATTATTATTTATGTTTATAATGTCTATGGTTGGCGGGTATCGATGTTAACACCTGATAAATCCACCTTGGTCCGTATCACAGACTATATGAAAATTTTCATATATCTGTGGTTATATTATTTTTCTTATCAATTAAAATAACCCAAGTAATGTTTTCAACTTTTTTTATCTATAATTTTTTTAGAGTTATGAAGGATTTTAACAGTACTGTTTATTTAGAATTAAATGAATAAAAGTGATATATATATATATAT
>NW_026101102.1:0-1914 GCF_025091365.1 Daktulosphaira vitifoliae
TCCATAATGGTCAGCTACTGCTGCTAGATGATCATCAGGCCACCATATATTTGGAATTTCTGATAGATTTATTAACTCTAAGATATTTTTTAGATCTACCACTTTAGTATTTTTATTATCATTAATAGCGTTAATAATAGAAAATAGGCCACAGTTGCCATCTGATGGTACATTTTCTCCTAATTGATATCTAGAAAATATATCTAAATATTTTTTATCAATATTTGAAGGACTTTCTTTTTTTATAAGAGATTTCATTTTTGTTTGAATGTTAGAAATAATTTTATTTGTTTTTTCTGGTTTTTGTGGATAACATATGAGAATATTAATATTTTGTTTATTAAATACTACAAAAATCATATCTTTTATTGTATTCCATAAAAGATGTTTATTTATTAAGTTTACAGCAGAAAAGGCTATATGTCTATAATTATTTTGTAGTGCTTCTTTTCTTAAACTATAAAAACTTTCAAATAAATCTAAATATGATGTAGGTGAATTATGAAATTGTTTTACAATTAAACAGTGTATTATATTAATTTCATGATTAATTGTTACTACTTGTCCTAATTGTAAATTTTCATTATTANCATTTATTTCATGATTAATGGTTACTACTTGTCCTAATTGTAAATTTTCGTTATTATGGTTATGAATATATGTGTCAGGAATGGTTTTTGAAATTTCATTGACATAATCCAGATCACAAGATGTACATTGTGCAATAGAATATACCTTTGGTATTTGCGTTAGAATATCTAGATGTGTTTCAAAGATATTATTTGAATTACTAGATATTATACTAGTTTGAATGTTAGAAATTTTATCTTCAAAAAATATTCCATTTTTTATTATATTTGCTGTTGATTGTTCTTTAGATATATTATTTGTTATAATTGGAAATTTATTGTTCATTATAGGAATTTTAATTTTGTTATTTAATGTTAATGTTTGATTTGAATAATTTATTTTTGCATTATTGCTAGTTAAAAATTCATTTCCAAGAATTATTGTGCTAGTTAAATTTTCTATAACACATGCATTAATTGAAAAGTTTTTATTTTTTATTTGTATAGTAATGACAATAGTACCTAATAATTTCAATGGAGAATTGTCAGGTCCTGATAAAGTATAATTGTGTATTGTGCTTATTTTTGAAATATCTATTAAATTAGGTCTGATTGCATTAATATTTGCACCTGTATCTATAGTTACTTGTATTGGTTCATTGTCTAATTGTGCTATTATATAAAGTGCATTGGCTTTCCTGTTCTGATTAAACATTATTAATATAGAATCATTTTGAATTTTGGAATCTAATGAATTGACTGGGTTTGAAGGGAAATGCCACCCATTTATTTCATTTGACCTATCGATGCGTTTTTTTGATTTTGATTTTTATTATTTTTTGAATAACAATCTTTTGAAGTATGATAGCGTTTATGACATATATCACATTGTAACATAGCTTTGCAATTTTTAAAGGAATGATTATTGGATTTGCAAAAAGAACAATATAAAGATTCGATGTTATTTTGAACAGCGTGATCAAATTTGTTGTTAAATTGTTTGTAATTATTGTTCAAATTATTTTGATTGTTGTTTCTATAGTTATTTAAATTAAATTTATTATTATTAATATTTCTATTTATGGAATTATATTCATTATCATTTCTATAATTATTATGTCTTTGGTTATTATTATACTTGAACTGATAATTATTGTATTTTGAATTATTATTATTTATATCATATTTGTTTTGGAACTGTTGTTTATTAAAATCTCTTTGCTTATTTAAAGCATAATTGTAATTATTGGCGTTCAAATTTTTATTATAATAAGGTCTGTTTTGTGAAATATTGGCATTATAAATCATTTTTTCTAATCTGGAAATTTGTGAAGATAATGCATTT
>NW_026101103.1:0-1913 GCF_025091365.1 Daktulosphaira vitifoliae
TGTATAACATTGGATAATATTGGTATTGTTTTTAATACACGGTTTAATAATATTTCCTAATTTTTTACCAATGGTATCATCAATGGACACAGGAACATCTATTTCATTTTTTTGTGTCCAAGTCCAAGGTTTTTTACATTCTCTAGGGTTGAAATACTTAGAATGCACAACATCATTATCGTCTATTATAGTATTTTCGTTGTAAGGCATAGGACAACGAAGTACATCTTTTCCTGTGTAATAATCTTGTTTTTGTAATGTCAACTGCAGAAATGCAGGATACTCCCTGATGAGTTTATTCAAATCATTAATAGTGATATATTGTTGATTTTCAGTATTCTGACTCAATTCATCATTAGTATAAACAATAATAACATTTGAAATTATTATTCTAAGTAAAACAATGTGCATTTTGCTAAAAAAATTCATTTTTACCTGTTGCTGTAATAGTCAAGTTATTCTTTCATTTGTTAACAATTTGGTTACTATGAAAAATCTATTGATAAAAGAAGGTTAGTAGTTTTATCGAAGAAAAAATTAAAATATACAATTAGTTTTGAAATGGAATCATTTTTTTCAAGTTTTCTTGGAAATATTAATATTTTTACGTCAAAAGTGTTCAATTATAATTTTTGTACAAATATTATTTGTGTTAACAATAATGATGATCATTTTGATATATATATTTAAATCATAATGACTTTATTTTTAAACTTTCGAAAACGTCATATTTGTTGTTTTGCGCATTAAAACATAAATAAATTATTCCAAATTTATAACATTCACACATGTTAGTACTTATTACATGCTATACACTATAGATATACTTAAAAACTACATTCAATTAATTAGTTAAATATACTTTCGCCTCAAAGCAAATCTGAGAATATATTAAATTTACAATTATTTGTTTTTTTGTGTCTGCCATTAATTTTTCTCATCTCTCACTGAGCCAAGTCTTTTTTACGTTACTTCAAAAGATCACAAATTGTATCTAGTTAAAGGGATTACCCATAAAAATTAGAAAACTCACCTCATTCGCCAAGCATGGGAATCCCACAAGAAAATACTAATTTAAAATACGCTAATTTTTAAAAAAATTTTTATTTAAAATTGCCATAACATTATTAAAAATAATTTATAAAAACAATTTATAAGTATCAGATATGAATAAATATTTAATAATTTAGTGTTGTAATTTTTATGTAGAAATCATAAAAAATTGTATTTTAAAATAAACAAAATAAAAATAAAATTTGAACATAATAATAGCATGTTTTTAAATACGACATCCATTTTCACGCAAAAGACGAGATAGGACAAATTTTTTTTTTTAAATTTATAGTAAGTAAAATTATTTTTAATTTAACATATATTTAAAGAACGCAGTATTTACGGAACACTGTCAAAAGTTAAGTTTTAAAAGTTAATTTTTTGTGAAAAAGTTGTCATTTTGAATCCCCCCTGTAAATAGATAAAGCGTTTAAAAAATTATATCAAATAAAAGGAAAATACCTAAGGCTTTAATATAAAAAAAACCCAGCACAGGGGGGTCGCGGCACAGTGGTGCCGTGGTATAGTTGGATCAAGTATAATGATATGTGACAGTGATTAAAATCACTATCAAAAATAAACGCTTCGATACAAATCATAGATAGTGATTAATTTTAAAAAAATTGGTGTTTTATTCTAAAAGCTACATGATCTGCTAGCTCTTATTAATATCTTGATTAAGATAAAGTATGTCGAATGAAAAAGGGTTTATTATAAAATATTATTTCTCATAAAAAAAATTGTGTGGATCCATACACTTTTCAATATGTTATAGCTTTTGTAATATAGGTCATTATTTTGTAAAACTGAAAACAAAGCATTTTTGTAATGTTTGGTTTAGCTATGAATTTCTTGATCTA
>NW_026101104.1:0-1913 GCF_025091365.1 Daktulosphaira vitifoliae
TTCGACTACATACGATTTGTGATCTTTTGACGTATCGTTGAAAGAAATCGGTTCGGTGAGAGCTGAGAAAAAGTGGTAACAAACACAAAAAAAAAAGTAAAACTTAGTAAAATTAATACCTTCTCAGCTTCGCATTTCGAAGCTAAAAAATGTTTAAATATATTTATTCTGTAAGTAATTGAGTGGATTATGATAAAAAAATCACCCTGTATAAACTCTACAATAATATAATTCAAATAATTTTTTTATTATTTATAAGAATACATTATGGGAAGTTAAGCTTTATTCGAGTCATTTTACTCGCTATTTTGCTATTAGCTCAGACCAAATGAAATAAAAATTATACATATTTTTATCTCATATGTTTTATTAATTTTGTATTCATGTCCAAAAGGTCTGGAACAATCACACCAATTGCACGGCCTCCGCTGGCATTGCTCTTATTGAATAATAACTTACCAAGTAACTTCTCATGATCGACAACTGCATTGATGCAACATAAGAAATAAATATAGTAAAATAATAGACTAATTATAAATTTCATTATTTTAATTATTAATGCTGTCTATGATAAAATTAATAATTTTATTTTTTTTTAAAAAGAAGAAGGAAAACAAATTTGGAATTTTGATTTAATGGAAGCATGCAAAATTGAATTATGATTAGTGTGTTTTATTTTGTATTACACTATTTTTTATATATAAAATACAAACCAGTACAGAAAAATGGCAAATTATGTAGAAAACTGCTGTTTAAAAAACCTATGTCATAAATTTAGTTTGTTAGCAGAAAACAGTTAAATTGTTTAGGATAATTATTAAAATAAATATGCATCATTTTTAAGAACAAATATTTTTTTTTAATTTTAAAATGGTTCCATTAATACCAGAGGCACATGTCTCTGGTGTTCTAAAATAATCTTCCCAAGTTTTATAAAAATTTCAATAAAAGTTAAAACCAGCAGAAGAACAATACAACCATTGAAATTATTTAAGTCCTGCGATTAACAGCCCTACCAAATCAAACTTACAAGCGAGGTGGATACATTAATGTTAACACTTGCTATCCTCAACGTATAAAATGTTTATTAAAAATATTACATCATCACTTATTTTGACCACCAAGAGTTCTTACTACTCGAGTGAAAGGTCATATTATTTCAATAAACATACAAAATATATTAAAATGTATATATTTTTTTACTCATAAGTTAATATATTAATTAATATAGTAATGAAGAACTAATTTTGTCAATAATCACATAATGAGGTAGCACTAATTGTTGCTTACAGATTACCGATATGTATCATGACTTTTAAAGTGTATTTTAACATGGCAAAAATAATAATTTTTATAATAAAAATGATTGAAAATTTCCAATCATTATTTTTTTCTCCTCTATTTATTAAGTCTATATATTGTAGTTTATTTTTCCACGCAGTCAGCTACTGATTTACTTAAGGAAGCAGTTATAATACATATTAATGTGTACTCTTTATTGCAATATATATATGTAATTAAATAATATATGTAATAAAACAATGAATTTGTTCCTCAAACGAATATTGACAGTATTAATGATTAATTTAATGTCAAAGTTTTTCAATGTATTGTGAATATGAAGGTAGATAATTCCACATAAGTACGACTATATTTATGATTAATGTCTGAAAAAAATGTTTATTCTAACAATTAATATTTTTGAAAACATTTCAATGTTTCCTCAAAGTTCAAATAGATATATGACAAAGTATATAGAATGGAATAGATTTAACTGACAAATCTTATAACTTTTGATCTACAACTCACATTTCGTTGTAACTTTTCTTATGATTTGTGCGTTCTTAGACTATATTAAAATCAATATTTTTATTATTTGTTTTTAATAATACAACATTTTTTTTTTTTTCAAA
>NW_026101105.1:0-1912 GCF_025091365.1 Daktulosphaira vitifoliae
CTAGGTAAGCTTACGCAATATAAGTACATTAAAATTATTTATTTTTGACAAAATTTGCATCCCTTAAATAACAAATTTAAGCTTATGTCAGAATTTATTTTATGGATGAAAATAGTTAATAAAAAAATTATATTAATTTACTTGAGTGAATAATCGTTAATTTTCGTTTTTATAGATTATTTTATTTTCAAATCGTATTTAGAAATTTGTTATGAGTAGAGAAGATCAAATAATTTTCAGAACATAGAGCAGTAAGGAGTTTCATTACCATAACTTTATGTCAATGTTAGTGAAAGTCCATATACATTATAAATATATCACTGTATTGAATAGTATTATGTAAGAAACTTATCCTAATTAAGACTAACTTTGTGTTAGTTAATCAGGTTATGTAATAGGTTTAATAAATTGTTAAGTAAATAATATACTATGATTTATATTAATTTATTTAGATAATAAAAACAAAATTTATTATTTAGATATAGATGAAACTCGCTGCATATTGTTTATCCAAACAGAAGTGAAAATGAATAATAATATAAAATTTTGAAAAAGCAATATGCAGTATTATAAATAAGATGAAATTAATATACAGAAGTGTTCAGTAAGGAAACGGGTTTTTATTGTTCTCATTGTTTTTAACAATTTACCTGTTTCCTTACTTACTAAACACCCTGTAAATATATTAACATTCTGATATAGAAAAATTTTTTATTTATTAATTGAGTATAGTATGTCGATCATATATATTTCTTCTTTGTTCTTTAACTTGTTTTTTCCATTTATCTTGTTGATGACCAAATCTGTTTAAAACATTACTGCTACCTGAAGTAGATGGATCAATACTTCCTCTAGAGTCTAATGTGACAGCTGTTGGCAAATCATCCTACAATATCATATATTTAAATATAAAGAAATAAAACACAATTTATAAGACTATATTTTAATTTCAAACCAAAACATGCCATCAAAAAATTATGTAATAAAAAGTACTTACACACACATTGCTAATAACTAATATAAATACAGTAATAAATATACCTGAAAATACTTTAATAATGAATAAATATTTCAATTAATACCATAATTTAATCTAGCAGTCTCTCAAGATAATTAATTTACTAAAAAATATCTATAAATTATATTTATTTTATAGCTTTGACATTTTTTTAAACATTTATTACTATATTTTCAAAGTTCCAGTTATTTTATAAATATTTTCCTAAGATATTGTAAATATTGTTCCACCTAATATAATAAATAAATCATAAGTAGCAATTTCAGATAAAATTTTAGATGTTTCTTTAAAAATATTTTAAGTTAATTTTTAAAAATATATTTGTTTAATTTTATATAATTCATATTAAAAAAATGAAAGATTATTTGTTCAGTAAATGTTCTAATATTTCACTGAAATATTAACTAGTTATTATGCTCATTTTTCTGCTATCATAAATTACTTAATTACTCGTAAACTACAAGTCTTTCAAAAATTTTTCCTATTTGTAATTACACATCTTATACATATTACTCAGTTTTTAATAACAAGCCATATAACGAAAACAATTAATAAGTAATCTTTAAGTAACAAATTTTACAATTATAGGAAAACTGAGAGTACAATTACATTTGTCCATAATCATGTTACTGCGGTATTTTCAGAAAATCAAATAATTCTTTATAGGTGAAATTAGGGTGGAGATTTGGGGTCGAATTAATTAAATGATAGATATAAAATTTTTGTTTAGATAACGAACCACTGTAAACACCTATACATTTTATTAAAGATTAACTTAATAAAAGATATTATTACAAAAGAAATGTATGAATAGTAAATAAAATGGAAATTTTAAGGAATTTTTAAATCATCTAAAGAATTTTAACTGAGAAAAATAAAACAAATAAAAAAAAA
>NW_026101106.1:0-1912 GCF_025091365.1 Daktulosphaira vitifoliae
ACATTCCAAATATTTCCCTACAATTCAATAATCTATTATTTCCCTAATTTATTCTTTTTGTTTTTGGTTTATTATATTCAACATTTCAGAGTACTTGTGTTTTGCACTTCGTCTGCACCTCATACCTAAGTGTTACCTTTATTCCCTTCCTATAATAACGTCTTTTTGACACAGTTAATCCGGAGTGTCAGCCGAACAAGCTAATATTAATTTATTTTACCATAATTTTTAGCTCAATTGGCAAGTGAACCTATCAAAACAAAGTTGTTAAAAAGATTTACTCAATTGAGCGTATTATAAAATTTGATTATAATCATAAAAATTATAATCGTAATTCAGGATAAACTAACAATCATTTTTTTTTTAAATAATTTATATAGAATGTTCAATACGTTCGGAAACACCGATTTTTAAGAGCCCATATTGATTTTTTTAATAATTTTTTTTTTTTAGAGGCTAATTGAATAATTAAATGCATCTTTTACGATTAAAATTAAAGTTCAATCCTAATGCAAAAGCGTAGAAATCTACTCTAACTTAAGAAATTTAAAGGGCATTCCCTAATTTTTCTTACTCATTTCAATAGAGAATTCAATTTTAAAAAGAATTATGATGAAAATAATTTTTTATGTTAAACCATTTTTAAATAATCGTCATTTTACGGGTACAAAAGTGTCCTATTTAATGGCAGATTTTGCTATGATAATTTTTATGAATTTAATTTTATAAAGATGACATCAATTGCAAATTATCTGCAAATTTATTAAGAAAAAAAAATTTTTATTATAGCGTGCAAAAAGAACTTAAATGAACATTTTAAAAATCGCTCTCTTATACGCGATCTTTAATTGGGTTATTTAAGAATATAGCATTATCTGTCAATGCATATCATGTTTCCGGACTTTTTCCTATAGGAGTTTTAGCATTGATATCTAACATACATAACTACTGTAAATTTTTATCTGTGACCGTTGAAAAGTGTTTAATTGTTATAGTTACTTTATCGACAAATAGTGTCATTTAAAGTATGCCATACTGTCAAAACTTATTACAAGTAGTAGTTTGAAGTTTTACACAAAAATTATCAGTGGTCATTATAACATTATTATTCTAAGAGATAGAGATACTATCACAGTGTTGTTAACCTAATAGATTGATAGCAAAAAATAATAATTCCTCAAGTTAATTATAAGAAATGTCTATAACATGTTCTTGAGATAACCATTTTAAATTTGGTCAGTTCTTATAATTTTTAAGAAAGTATTATTATATTGTGTATAATTATTTTANTCTTATAATTTTTAAGAAAGTATTATTATATTGTGTATAATTATTTTAATATGTATCAATTTATTATAAATTTATTACATATTAAAATCATCCCTTCAAGGATAAAAACCCTTATTTATAACTTTCTTAAATGGGAACCCTTATTTTTAACTTTATAATATGATAGAAAAAAAAATTTACAAGCAATTTATTTCTTATAATTTTTTTTATCCGATTAACCGTTCGTCCGTTACAGCTTGTTAAAGTTAAGTGATTTTAGACCACATTTCTGTTGTCATTTTACTGTATTAAATACAGAAGTCATTATTTTTATTTGCTGTTACATAAACTAAATTTTATTGATCAAGTTATGACAGGTAAATTAGCTATAAAAATTTACTACGCACTAAATGAGTGATAACAATAATAGTTAAAGGTTAAAGAAGCTATAACTTTCGAAATTTATGGAATAAACTGATTATTTTTCTGAAAATGATACTTTTTCTATTTACAAAAGTTTTTTTAATTATCTAACAAAAACCTATGTAGAGACGGTAATACATTGATAAAATATATTGAAAAAATACCTATCAAACATGATGTAGGCTCATTCCTATTAAATTGAGTGAGTAATAAGCGACGT
>NW_026101107.1:0-1911 GCF_025091365.1 Daktulosphaira vitifoliae
AATTTTTTGTGGCTTTGAGTTTAATATTTTTTAGTTTTTTAAATTAATAATATTTTTAATATAGTTTTAATTTTACTTACTTAATAAAATATACTTAACATTTTATATAGTTTTCATTTTCAATGCTGTCGGTGTATTGGATTTTTGTTTACAATAAGAGGAAACTTATGTTAATATCTAGCTGTGGAATGTTAGTAACTCTACTTATTCGTGTTGTATTAATCAAAGAATTGGATCTAGGTATAGAATTAGGATTATTCGTTACAAATAGTTTGATCATCTTATACGTTGTGTTCTATGCTCAAGGAATGGGTCCAGTAACTTGGGCGTTTGTTATTGAATCATTTTCAAAAAAAGTATGTTACTATTTATAGTTACAGTGGGTCAAAAAAGTCTCCGTACACCGATGTCAAATTTTTTAAACAACATAAAATAGCGACTCAAAAGTTGAATAACGCCATATTTGTAACACACATTTATTCATTAACATATAAATATTTGTTAAAAAAAAATTGAAGCATATATATTAATTAGTTTACTTTATACATATATAAAATATATGTATTATATATAATATAATGTATAATATATATTATATATACACAGTCTAGCCATAAATACTGTCCACAAGAGAAGTTGGCACTCTGAAGCATGGTAACACTGCGCGAGGGCGGTCGCTAGCAACAGTACGTTGCTTGGCAGTCTAGAGTGAATGTTGTTTCGTTCGGCGTTCAATTTGTAATCATGGAGTGGTGTGAGTATCATACGCGTATTACTGTGATCGGCCTACACAAGGCAGGTAAGAATGGTAAACAGATTTACACGCTGTTAAAACCGCTGAATATCAGCCAGAAATTCGTATATCGTACCATTCAACGTTTTAACGAGACGGGAGAGGTACATGACAGACCGAGAGCCGGTCGTCCCCGCACCGCGCGCACTACGAAGACAGTCGAAGCGGTACGAAGTCGCATTCGACGAAACCCACTGCGAAAGCAAAAAATACTCGCGCGAGACATGAATCTCGCGCCACGTACCGTTTCTCGCATATTACGCGACGATTTACACTTACGGGCGTACAAAAGATACACCGGCCACCTTTTAACAGCGTCATTGAAACAAATTCGATATGAAAGATCGAAGAATCTCCTTCGTTTGTTCCGCTCTGGTCGGTACAAACAGATTTTGTTTACCGATGAAAAAATGTTCAACGTTGAAGAAACCTACAATCGCCAAAATGATCGAGTATATGCCCGATCGTCGTATGAAGCGAAAAACAAGATTCCGAGGGTGCAGCGCGGTCATCACCCCACTTCCGTGATGGTTTGGTGGGGGGTGTCGTACGACGGTGCCACTGAAATCCATTTTTGCGAACAGGGGGTCAAAACTTCCGCAAAAGTGTATGTCGAGATGCTCGAAAACGTTGTGAAACCTCTAAATGACACCCTCTTCAAACATAAGCACTGGATATTTCAGCAGGACTCCGCACCGGGCCATAAAGCTAAGTTAACTCAGACGTGGCTCGAAAACAACGTGCCGGAATTCATTCGAGCCTCAGATTGGCCGTCCGGCAGTCCGGATTTGAATCCACTAGACTATCGTATGTGGCAGATCTTGGAAGAGCGAGCCTGTGCGAAGCCCCACCGGACTTTGGAGGCTCTCAAATGCTCTATTACGAAGGCAGCAGCTGAAATTCCGTTGGAGACCATTCGTCAATGTATTGATGACTTCCCTAAACGCTTAGCACTCTGTATCCAGGCCAAAGGAGGCCATTTTGAATAAAGTTTATATGAATCGAAAGGTGTGGTTGTCCTTATTTCAAATTTTTTGACCCCATGCTTCTACCTCCTTCCGTTGTCGAAATATTTTCATTTAACTGATGGACAGTATTTATGGCTAGACTGTGTATAT
>NW_026101108.1:0-1911 GCF_025091365.1 Daktulosphaira vitifoliae
AGGCAAAATATTTGTTGATTTAGAGCCTCATCATTTTTGTGCTATTCCCGCTGTACATAGATTAGCCATTCAAGATATTCAACCGGATTCAGTGTTTTTGTCGTGGAAAAATGGAAACCGTTCTGGACTTCATGGCTATAAATTGGAATATTATTCAATTGAGGATCCACGATCTCCAGCAGCTATCATATCATCTGTCGCACTATCGCCAACTGTAAGTTTAAATTTTATTTTTACATATAACATCATTGTATAATTCTTTATATTATATTTTTATCCACAGCATATGAGCAAGTTCATTGATAAAGAAGCTCAAACAGCATTCATTGATAATTTAACACCAGAAACTAGGTACCTAATTTGTATTATTGGATTAGGAAATTGGATACCACAAAATACTTCTCATTTTTTACCTAGTGATACAGAAAGCAGCCGATGTGCTGAAATTAAAACATTAGACGGGGATTTAACGTTTTTTTCAGATGAACAGTATATGAGTTCAATACTAACCAGAAGACTGGGGTTAATTATTGGAAGCTGTTTAGGTTGTGTGGTATTTATCGTATTAGTTTCTGTATTAGGTTATTTAAAAATTAAAAAGCAGCGAGAAGATTCAAAAAGAGAACAACCTTTACCTCCAGAATATTTGTCATACCGACATTTTTCGTTACATACTACCGATCCCCTGTCTGCTTCTGCTTTACACTCGTCTAACCCAATAACAACTGTAACATGAAAGTTATATTATAGTATAGAACATCCATACAAAAATATATTTATTTATTTATATAAATGTAAGGAAATATACAATATATTCCATTAACTATAGTTAGTGTAATCAATAATTACAAATTTAATTCTAAAATTAGTATTCAACTAATTTAGAATTATATCAAAATTAGTTGTAATCATATTAATCTTAACTCACAACTAAAAAAAAAGTGTAAATAGCAATAACAGAATAAATTTTTATTAAAAAACTGTATAGGGTAAAGTTTTTTTTTATTTATACAAAAACAATAATGCGAATTATACATTGTAAAATATATTTAAGTGTTGTAGAGAAATTACAGTCATTTCTTTTCTTATCCAAAATTCTTAGAAATTCGAAATATACTATTTTTTACTTAAAAATTAAATGTTTACAGTACTCTTTATTAATTAAATATACACTAGTATAAATAATTTATTTAAATTTAATTGAAATCAAAATCAGATTGTGTGTATATTAAAATAATTTTATTATATCCAAATATGTTGTAAATATTACTCAGAACAAATTTTCTTAATAGTTTAAATATTACATTGTATTCCTAAATAAAACAGACCGTTGCATATTTTGTAAGTTATTTTTTTTTAAACCAATAGTTGGTTAATAAATTTTTGTATATAATTGTATAATTTTTAAATCTATGTATTATTCCATCCCGCGTAATTAAACATTTAAAAGCTGATGATGCTACAATGTTCGTCATTTGAGAATGAAAAGATTACAATGCAAAACAATTGATTATTCTAGTAGACTGTTTTAAAAAAAAAAAATTATCATACAGTTATATGGAACTTTTAATTTTTATTTAAATTAATTCACTATATAATGAGTGTAACTACTTCGTTTAGGANTAAATTAATTCACTATATAATGAGTGTAACTACTTCGTTTAGGAGTTAAAACATTTGTAGTTACCTTTATAATGTTCCTTTAAAAAAAAATGTTCAAAAAATTGCGTTAGAACCCTTTTTATTCTAAGGTGACAATGTTGTACAGAGCTGAAGGTAATAATTTAAAATTATAAATATGTATCAAAAATAATTAATTTTATATTCAAGTATAAAATTATATGAATATTAATGGTATTAAACAATGAATTTCCTTGAAAAAATTATAACAATGAACGAATTTTTTAAAAA
>NW_026101109.1:0-1911 GCF_025091365.1 Daktulosphaira vitifoliae
TGTTTTTTCTACTGACTCTGAAATTTCGAGATATAGAAAACGTTCGTCTTCAGATTTATCTATTTTATGTACAGCGCAAGGATATCCTGTCCCAAATTTCAGGTGAGAATATTCCACAATGCTTTTATTAATTTATATTTTTCGCGATTACAATTTAAGTAAATACATTTTTGAGATTAGTAGCCTTTTTTTATTTACAAATCGCTCTATAACTTAGAGCCCGTTGGTACTAAATCTCCTGCCCTGGCATCTGATTTTAAAGGAACTATACTAATTCGACCATCAAATATGAACATCGTTTTATTGTGTCAATCTCAAGGATATCCGGTACCAGAATTTAGGTGAGAATAATAAAGAAATTAGAAAGTGAATTAAATTGTCGCATGGGGCTAATCGCTGACATTTAGGTTTTTCGTAAAAAATTGTATACATTCAAAACTTTACGCTNGAAAAATTTTATACATTCAAAACTTTACGCTAAATCTTACAGAGCCCATTGGATATAAAGCACCTACATTATCATCAGATTTCTCTAGTACAGGTTTAAAAAAACGTGCATTTTCACCAATTGTATTGTTATGTCAGTCACAGGGCTACCCCATACCGGAATTTAGGTGAGAAGTGATGGTTTTATAATAACTTCTTATATATTTTTTGATAGTGATTTTAATCACTGTCAGATATCATTATACTTGATCCATCTATGACACGTCCCCACTGTGCTGCGACCCCCCTGTGCTGGTTTTTTTTTATTTAAACTATCCATTACAAAAAATTACTTACCACTCATATTTCAACATTCAGGTATTACTTAGGTTAATAATTTTATTTTTGAGAATTATTTCATTTAAGTTTTCATAAAACTTCTAATGCAGATCCTGTAGGATTTAAACCTCCTTCACTTTCATCAGACTTTGAAGGAACTCGGGTGCGCAAAATTTCAAAAAATGATATTGCATTATTGTGTCAATCACAGGGGTTCCCAATTCCAGAGTTCAGGTGAGACAGTAGCTATAACTTAATAAAATGAAAAAAATAATTATAGAACCTGTTGGTATAAAGTCTCCTACATTTGAAACAAAATCTGAAACGTATAGATTTCGAATGAAATCAGACACTGACTTGAGTTTACAATGTGAAGCACAAGGTTTTCCTATCCCATTATTCAGGTTAGATATAATATAAAGATTTAATTTCTATAGAGCCCTTTGGTGCAAAAGCACCATCAGTACCACCAGAAAGTAGGCACAACTAGGTTGAAAAAAATGTACAGCAGAATATAAATCTTCTATGCTTAGCACAGAGCTTTCCGGTACCCCTTTTTCGGTGAGTTCAATGTTATGTTATACAAAACCAAAACATTAGGTCCATCATGATTTATTTTAGTATTTAAATTTTAGCATTGTGGAATAATCTAATTGCTTAAAATAAAATATGCGTAAGGTATTAAAGCATAAATTTATGTGTAGATACGATAAGTGCTAAAGCGCCTACCGCACCAGATGACAAAAGTAGATCAATAGTACGCAAATCTAATCAATATATAACATTGTTTTGTATAACCCAAGCTTTTCCTGTACCATCCTTCAGGTTTGTAAAAACTAATTGACCATGTCAAATCCTTTTTTGGGGACAGTTATTTTCTTAGGTTGAAAATTAGGTAAAAGTTTTTAAATAAAAGAAATAATTGTATTNTAGGTAAAAGTTTTTAAATAAAAGAAATAATTGTATTTTTATCGTAGTTTTTTTCCAAATCTCTGTTTTGCATCATATAACACACACATATATATATATACTTTCTTGGCGAATACTATTAAACTAATACTTTTTCAAAGCTTTAATAAGTTTTGACTTCGTAGTAAATTTAACATTTAATCTGTATAAAAGAATCGGTATTTTCGGCCATTTAAT
>NW_026101110.1:0-1910 GCF_025091365.1 Daktulosphaira vitifoliae
CATCAGTCTCAAGAAGCGGATGTGCTGTCTGTATTTTATTAAAATAATTCTCACAATAATGGTAACGTGACACCATCACAATTTGGTAGTTTTATATTCATTATTTATATTTAATCTCAAAAGTTCAAAAACAATTTCAATTTATAATAGTTCTGAAAATAGCTGAACGTTGTAATTGTAACATTTTCGTGAATTAAGATTTGTGATAATGATATCTAGACCTGCTATACCAAAATTAAAACTCAAGTTAATGAATTGGCTAATAGGTATTAATAGACCACAAATCGTAGTGAAAAGAAAAAGCATCGTCGACATATGAAATAGTAAAATTTAAAATATGTATTCAAAAATGACTTTATACTCGTACCTTTGATAAATGTTTTCAATAAAAATTAGTTTTTCAGTATTTCAAAAGCTTCTGATAGTTTATTTTAATTGGTAAGTTATAACAAAACGTAAATGTAATTTTTTTAAAAGATAATGCATTATTTTAGTGTCTAAGTAAAAATACAACATTTTTACTTCTATTTTAAATTGTTGCTGTTCAGTTGGTCGATAATGAATATCATTTTTTAAATATTTTTTTATTTACACACAATTAAAAATGTATAAATATTTATAAAAATCAGCTGTAAAAAATTCGAGATAAGTATAAAAAGGTTAATACGTATCACAAGGCTTCTTAAGTTAAATAAAATTGTTGTTTAAAAAAGCTAAACTTTTTACTATTACTTTTTTATGTTTTATTTATAGTTGCGGGTTGTCTATACAACCAATAAAGACTAATATGTGAATTGAAAAAAAAATGTACATTTTATACAAAGTGATTCTTTAACACTAGCCATTTGGTTTTTTCTTAAAATAATAATAATGTTAATAAAATTATTCTTGGTAATTCTCGATTTATCAGTTATTACTTATAGACAAGTACTTCGAAAGCTATTTAACTTTTTTTAACTAGACGAGAGGAAAATTGGTGCCGAGAAATGTTTGATAAATACTGTCATACATGCGCCAAAAAAATTTTAATAACTAAAAATATTTATGAATATTTAGATATAAAAAAAAAATAATAATAATAAATTATTTTCTCAATAAATATGTTGTAATTATTAACAAAGAATGCTACAGTTAAATTTTAGTAGCTCTATTTATAGGAGTACTGAGCAGTATAGTAAAATCTAGATATAGTTTAATGATTTCTTGGAAAACATATAAACAAAATATTATTTTCCCTAAGACTTAAAATAGTCTTTGTCAAAAAATTCACTAAAAATAAAATATTACAAATTGATATTGTACATGGAAAATAATATTAAATAGTTATTAATAGATAAATTATAAATATGGTTTATCATTAAAGCAAATATGTTTAGATGATCATGTTAATTCAGCCATGGATATTTTTGATGTAACCATCATTTTATGAATATTTTTTTAAGTAATTCGAAGAAAAACTTACCCAAATTTTATATTCCATGTATAATGATCGAGACAGCAATTATTATTCAAAGACAAGACGAGGCATAGTAAAATATAATACATGTTCGTAGGCTGCATATGATCGTTCAAAATTAAAAGTGAAGAATATTGATGATGACAAGTATATAAGAGCCATCAATATAACACTTACAGACATAAATATGGTACTAGTTGTCTGTAATTAAAGAATGTATAAAATCTCATCACAATTATAATTCATCAGAAAAAACACGATATGTATAAAATTATAATTTAGTTCATTAGAATAGTTTGAAAGTAAAATCGAAGGGATATTTCTAATTTACTCTTTTTGTCGTATACTTTTACACTAATATAAACTCCTCAGATAAACTCAATGTAAAAATTTATAGATAATAATTAATATTATTCTCATAAAATAGATCAAATAAATTAACGATAATAAATAA
>NW_026101111.1:0-1910 GCF_025091365.1 Daktulosphaira vitifoliae
AAAAAAAACTCTATAATATTATTACTATTATTATTACCTCTCATTTGTTGTTAAATAATTAATATTTCATAACATTTTTAAATTAAAATTTATTTAATTTTCAATACCATTGTACATATCAAGTTAAATTTAATTATAAATTGTTCTTTAGGGTCCATTATAGGGGTAACTTTCGAAAATTAAATGATAACTATTATTATTTTTTAACTATTGAATAGAAAATGACCAAACTATAATTTTAACTGGTCTGTTTATCAGTTTTGTATAATTACTTTTTTAGATGTTACCATTTTGAAGATTTAAAAATGGTTAAAGAGTGGTATAGTGTTTAGTAATGTTCTATTTTTACCATTACGTACAAATAAGAATTCTTCTATATGACTACCTTGCTCGCCCAAAACTAAAAATTATAACAAATCCAAAAATAATAATACAACACTATTTAGCGTCCAATCATAATTTTATTTAGACCATTATTTATATTATAGTAAAATAACTTTCCCTTTTAACAATTGAAAGTTACTCATAAAAACTACCCTAAAATAAAGAATAATTTTTTCTTGCAATAAACTTGCTATTTACAATGCTTAGTATGTAAAAGTAGATAAAATATAAACCTATACATTTTTATGAAAGAATCATTATTTATAAAAAAAAAAATTGGAGGGTAGTATACTTAATAAATCACACTATATATTTAATTGCTATATGGAACTATAGAGCTCATTAAAACTCTTGGCGCCTATTTTTAAGTGTATTAATGGAAAAACTTTAGAAACAACTACAACACTATTGTCATAAGTAAGTATCAGATAATTACTAAAATAGACTAATTATGTTTAAATAATATAGTACGTCAACATTACAGAGCATAAAAACTCATTTCTCAAATTTAGAATGTCGTATGTAACATAATACAAATCATACATAAAGTATGGCAACAAGCCAATGGAACAAACATTTTTTAACAATAAAACATTTACGATTAATTATAAAATAAATATAAGAGAGTATTTTAATTGAGTTAGTAACTTTTCTTACTACTGATTTAAAATTTTATTGATAACAAAAGTTCTTAAAAATCACATAGGCATATAAGAGGTTAACTTTGTATACGTTTTATCAGCCGTATTTTTTTTTTAAACAAGTTCAAATATATTTTAAAAATTATAAGCTTGTTAACATTTTAATTATTTTTTCTACATTGGGGCTTTTTAAAATTATAATTATATTTTATAATAAGGAAAAACAATCATCTGCTTACTAAATGCTGATTAAAGAGATTTATAATTAAGAGCAAGACATTATTTTGCCGGTTATAATGTAATTTAACGTTTTACATATACTTTGTTTTACTAAGTGCAATTACCTTAGGATTTAAAATTTTCAATTACCAATAGCTTCATTTTTTAATTACAAATCTTTAGTTGCATTAAATAAACGAGAAAAATGATGTAAAATTAAAATATAACCGTATTTAGTTTCTCGTTTAACAACCTTGTTCGTGTTTATATTTTTATTATTTTAAATTAAAAATGTTTACAATTTTTATTTANTTTTAAATTAAAAATGTTTACAATTTTTATTTAAAAATATTCTAATCGACTATAACAGTTTTTAATACTTTTATTGAAGCATTGTTGAGTATATTATTTCTTGATGTTCGAACCTGGATTAATATCTAAAAAGTAAAAGAAATTTTTTTAACTAAGTCATTAACTCAAAACTATTAGAAAAAATTGTAAATATTATTAAACTTTTTAACACTAATTCCGTAGCTTTATTATTCCAATATTGAAATATAATGTAAAAGAGTTTTTTAAGGTGTAAGGAAGTTTGTTATATAACAATATCTTAGCTCATTATTTTAATGTCATACATGTCTACAATTTTATAATTATGTTAGCATC
>NW_026101112.1:0-1910 GCF_025091365.1 Daktulosphaira vitifoliae
TTTGGGAAAGCTAAAAAATATATATATATTTTTATGACTTTTTTATTTTATATAATTATTACTTAATTACTAATTAGTAATTATTACAAATAAATATGTGATAGAAAAAACTAAAGCCAGATTCGGAATTGGCGTCGAATTTCCATATGAAAATACATATAAAAATTGTAAACAAGAAAATGGTTGCCCTGTACTATTAATAATATATGACAAATTTTATTAAGTAGAATCTTTAATATTATTAATGAATTATGTAAGTACTTATGATACAAATGTGTTTTTTTTTGTGAAATCAAACTAATAAATTGGAAATTATTTTGACAGCCCCCTAAAATTGTTTATCATAAAAACTTAATAAATCTGGAAAGATGTAAACTGTAAACTCAGTTTCTATAAGTTTTATTTGAATAAATTATTAGGATCACGTTTATGACATTTGATACTCAGTTACTTTGAGCAAAAACAGCTTTCAATCATTTAACTAAACGTTTTTAACTAAAAGACGATAAAAATGTATGAATTGAAAATAGAAGCCAAATTTAACGACAAAATATTTTTGATAAATGAGTACAGAGTAATTACTAAATTAAAACTGAAAATTAAATTGCCATGGTTCTGAATACATTTTCTGTGACAATAAATTATTATACAATACATCTAAACACAAATTTATTTAATGTTATCAGAGTAATTAAGAACATTTATCACACTACAATGTATTACAATATTCTTGTCAAAAGTGTTAATTTATAGATTATATTTCACAAACAGAAATAACACTTTCTATAATTAATAAAAAGTTCAATTTAAAATCTAATAATTTAAATTAAAGAAATTATTATTATTATACATTTTGGCTTTTGGGTGGAGTAGTTATAATTAAAAAGCTAAACCTCTTAGTGAAAAATTGTCAGTATTCTGATAAGAATATTTATTTTAACAAATCACTAAGATCAATTAATAGACTTATAAGTAGGATTATTAAAAAAACAAAGCAATAATTTGGATACTAACTAAAGAATATATCCAATTTTGTTTCAAAGGTAACATTAATTTGTACTACTAAATTAAATTCTTTGATTTAAAAAATAAGATATGAAAACATATTATTTATCCTAATACAAATGATTGATCACTCGTAGTTAATATTTAAATTGATTTTTAAATTTATAATTTTAATTTAGATTAAAATGTAATTTGTCTATGTAATGTAAACCACGGCACAACGTAAACTTAATATTATTTGGAATGTCAATTACTGAATTTAACTGCCATTTTCCTAGTTTTTATATTGCACTTAAAATGTAGCTTTATACAAACGTACAAATATAAATCGTTGTTGCCATTTATCTGTCAGGCAATCCGGAACAAGAGTGCAATTATTTATTGCTAATCTAATGTGGTAGTATACAACAATTATATTTTGAATATATGTGCCCGTACTTAGAATACGAATGTTAAACTAATGAACCTGCACTGAGNGTACTTAGAATACGAATGTTAAACTAATGAACCTGCACTGAGCACAATAAAATTAACATAACATTTGTTCTGGCTAAAGGGAGAACTCCTATGAAAATTTAATTTTATACTACCTGTAGCGACCATGGAACGATCGAGAATCTTCGCGACAGATAGGCAACACAAAATGCATATACGCGCGTATTTTCTCGGTCGCCCCATAAAAGAATATTCTAGAACACTACACACTATAATACGGCGAGTCAATCAACCAATCAGTCATAAGTTAGTTCGCCACAAGCAGACAGTACACGTAGTGCATGCATATATTGTAAATATTCTAAAAGTGTTTAAATAATAAACAGTCAATCATTTTTCTCTTTTTTACGTAAATCGGTGTTTTTTATTTATTGTTTAATCAATACGCGAAACACCAAACTACCAATTAA
>NW_026101113.1:0-1910 GCF_025091365.1 Daktulosphaira vitifoliae
TAGTAAGCTTATTTATTTTTTTGTTGCATAGAATAAATTTGTCTACTAAAGACAAATAACATAATATTATTGATTGAGGGCCAATACACCTAACATTTAGAGCAATTATAAATACAAACTAACAGCATTAGTCCACTTGCGCTCAACTGCTTTAGGCACGATTCACGTAACCGGAAAGTGATTAAATTATGGCGGCGTCGTCCTGCGAAGTGCTGTAACTATGTGTTATACCTTATTTCTGTCTTCTAGTAATCGGTGTCGGGGCACTGCGGTGGTCGACACAAGTCTAGTGTACTCGTGCAAGGCGGTACTCTACTGTTGTGTGCCGTCGTTATTTTAATGATTTTGAGTATTTTTCGATTGCGTTAAATACATTTATAACTTATAGCCAAATTATTCAAATAGGTATAAGCAAAGAAATATGCATAAGATGTTTTATTTATTTTTTATTCGTTTAATTATTATTTTCTTTAATTTTAATTAAGTACCTAATACTATTTATGGATTTAAAATAAAATATTAATAATNAACTATTTATGCATTTAAAATAAAATATTAATAATATTTTACAAAATTATATACAATATACCATCAAACCCAGCTTGTGTAAGTTTAATGTCAGGTTTTTTGAGCATTATGAGATATTAAAAAACCCAGCACAGGGGGGTCGCGGCACAGTGGTGACGTGGCATAGTTGTATCAAGTATAATGATATCTGACAGTGATTAAAATCACTATAAAAAAAAAACACTTCGATGCAAATCTTTAGATAGTGTTTAATTTTAAAAAATTGGTGGATTATTCCAAAAGCTTCATAAACTGCTAGTTCCTTATTAATATCCTGATTAAGATAAAGTATGTCGAATGAAAAAGGGATTATTAAAAAATAGTATTTCCCATAAAAAAATTATATTGATCAATACACTTTTCAATAAGTTATAGCATTATAAAGTTAAAAATGTAAAAAATAAAATTGAGAATTTTCACACAATAATAGCATTTGGTAGCCATTTTCACCGTGAAGACAAAATAAAGTCCGAAATTTTTTTTTTACATAATAAAGTAGATTACATTAGCTTTAATTTAATATATATATAAAAGTGTCAGACTTTCCGGAACACTTTCAAAATTTAAGTTGAAAAAGTCAATTTTTTGTGAAAAAGTTTAGACCTTCCGGAACACTTTCAAAAGTTAAGTTGAAAAAGTTCTACTTTCTATATGCATTTTTATGTTTTGAATCCCCCCTGTATTAAGGGAAATGGTCCGATTTAAAAAAANAGTGTTTAATTTTAAAAAATTGGTGGATTATTCCAAAAGCTTCATAAACTGCTAGTTCCTTATTAATATCCTGATTAAGATAAAGTATGTCGAATGAAAAAGGGATTATTAAAAAATAGTATTTCCCATAAAAAAATTATATTGATCAATACACTTTTCAATAAATTATAGCATTATAAAGTTAAAAATGTAAAAAATAAAATTGAGAATTTTCACACAATAATAGAATTTGGTAGCCATTTTCACCGTGAAGACAAAATAAAGTCTGAAATTTTTTTTTTACATAATAAAGTAGATTACATTAGCTTTAATTTAATATATATATATAAAAGTGTCAGACTTTCCGGTATACTTTCAAAATTTAAGTTGAAAAAGTCAATTTTTTGTGAAAAAGTTGTTATTTTGAATCCCCCCTATGAGCTGGTAAAAGGTTAAATTTATAAAAAAAATATACCAAATGATATGTAAAGACATAAAACATCTATAAAAAAAAATTATATTTATATGTTCATTTTTGAAAAAGTTAAGGCAGTTTTTAGTAAAAAAAATTAAAAAATTTCGAAAATTAGCGATTTTTAAATTTGTAATTTTTTTGGAGGTTTCCCCCATTTACGAGACACGAGGGAAATTCT
>NW_026101114.1:0-1909 GCF_025091365.1 Daktulosphaira vitifoliae
GAAAAAATGCAAAAAATTCATTGCCATACGCGGGTTGGAACCTCGTACCCCAAGCGTGTAAAACATAAATTTTACCAACTCTGCAACCGTACGTTGCTTTCGTCGCTTCAAAAATTAACTATTTAAGCTAGATCAAATTTCAAAGTTATTTTTCTCGACTTAAAAGAAACAAACAAATTTAAATAAGTTTAACTTTCATGCTATATTAATTTTAATTTATATAATATTTATGAAAATCTGTATTCCCCTTGTCAGGTATTTTAAAATAAAATAAAATACAAAACCCAGAATTTTAACACAAAAATAGCAAATTTTTGCATACGGTAGTCATTTTTACCATGAAGACAAATCCAGAGGTCAAATTTTTTTTTTTCACATTAAAGTATATTACATAAGCTTTAATTTAAGATATATTTAAAAGTGTCAGTATTTCCGGAATACTTTCAAAAATTAAATTGAAAATATCGTAGTAACAATACGCATGTTTAAAGTTTTGACCCCCCTTGTTAAAGGGGTATGATCCGATTTACAAAAAAAGCGTGCCAGATGAAAGGGGTATATCAATATTTATTATAAAAAAATAATAATATAGATCCATACATTTTTCCAAAAGTTATATAAAATATAAATTAAATAATATAACATATAAAATCGAGATTTTTTTCACGGAAATCGTACGTTTTTCTTTAACTTTGATGTCCGTTTTCACCACGAAGACAAGTCCAGAGGTCAAATTTTTTTTTTTCAAATTAAAGTATATTACATAAGCTTTAATTTAAGATATATATAAAAGTGTCAGTCTTTCCGGAACATTTTCAAAAGTTAAGTTGAAAAAGTTCTACTTTCTATACGCATTTTAAAAGGTTTGCACCCCCCCTGTATAAAGGGAAATGGTCCGATTTTAAAAAAAAGTATGTCGAATGAAAGAAGTATATATAAAGTATTTATCATTAAAGAATAAAGTTGATTCATGCATTTTTTAAAAAGTTATAGCAACATAATGTTAGAAAATGTAAAATATAATATCAAGAATTTTTTCACTAAAATAGCATATTTTTGCATACGGTAGTCATTTTCACCATGAAGACAAGTCCAGAGGTCAAATTTTTTTTTTTCAAATTAAAGTATATTACATAAGCTTTAATTTAAGATATATATAAAAGTGTCAGTCTTTCCGGAACATTTTCAAAAGTTAAGTTGAAAAAGTTCTACTTTCTATACGCATTTTAAAAGGTTTGCACCCCCCCTGTATAAAGGGAAATGGTCCGATTTTAAAAAAAAGTATGTCGAATGAAAGAAGTATATATAAAGTATTTATCATTAAAGAATAAAGTTAATTCATGCATTTTTTAAAAAGTTATAGCAACATAATGTTAGAAAATGTAAAATATAATATCAAGAATTTTTTCACTAAAATAGCATATTTTTGCATACGGTAGTCATTTTCACCATGAAGACAAGTATAAAGGTCAAATTTTTTTTTTCGAATTAAAGTATATTACATTAGCTTTAATTTAAGGTATATATAAAAGTGTCAGTCTTTTAACAGTCAACCCAACCAAACCAACATTTTCAAAAGTTAAGTTAAAAAAGTTAATTTTTTGTAAAAAAGCTACCATTTTGAAACCCTTCCTGTGGGCTGTTAAAGGGTCAAATGTTCACAAAAAATATATAAAATGATAGGNTGTTAAAGGGTCAAATGTTCACAAAAATCTATAAAATGATAGGTAAATATTTAAGGTATCTATAAAAAAAAAATTATATTGATTCGATCATTTTTAAAAAAGTAATGGCAATTTTAAGTAAAAAACGCTTCATGGCTACATTTTTAAAAAACCCAGCACAGGGGGGTCGCAGCACAGTGGTGACGTGGCATAGTTGGATCAAGTATAATGATATCTGACAGTGA
>NW_026101115.1:0-1908 GCF_025091365.1 Daktulosphaira vitifoliae
TATAGTAAAAAAAATTGAATATATTACCATAACTTTTAGCTCAATTACAAGTTTAAAACTGACATCTAGGCCAGTCAACAATGGAAACATAGCGGAAAAAATTTCCAAACAAATTTTGTTTTTTTAAAAGTTGAATTAAAATATGTATAATGACATACTAATAGTCCTCAAGATTGGAATTGAGCNACATACTAATAGTCCTCAAGATTGGAATTGAGTTTTTTTTTTTTACAGCCTCGCAAAAGTTAAAAAATATGAGATTTTTTAATTTTCTCAAAAAATATTTAACTTATAAAAAATAAACAAAAAAATTATCTTATATTTTTTCATTTTAACAAACATTTTTTGAGTTACATTACATTTAATATGAGTACTAAAATTTATGTTCTTTTTTTTCATTTTACGGTTACTTTTTATCATTTTATACATTAGACACAATGTTATAAATGCATATGTGTGAATATGTGAGTTTATTTATTTATTGTATCATTAAAGTGTAGTGTATAATATACACTACACTTTAATATTAATATACACTGTATATTAATATACAAGCGATAGAGTAGGTAATTGATTTGACGCTATATTGTTTAAATCCAACTAAACGCTAAATTGTACATTCCCAAACAACAATCATATTATGTCAATTTCCACCGGAATTTCTAGTAATCTTTTTCTTTTTCTTTGCCTTAATCCCAACTACTTGGGGTCGGCCACCCTTATCCTAAGCTTCCACTTGACACGATCTCCCACATCTTCTACGCTCACATCAGCTGTCCTCAAATCGCATTCAATAGCATCCCTCCATCTCTTTTTTGGTCTTCCTCTATCTCTTCTTCCTTCAACATTCATTTCTATAACTGATCTTACAGCTTCCGATTCTTCTCTCCTTATAACATGACTAAACAATGTAAGTCTATTTTCTGTCATCTTATCCACGATTGACGCAACACCTATACTTCCACTTATATGCTCGTTCCTTATCCTATTTTCTCTAGTCACTCCACTCATCTAACTAAGCATTCTCATCTCTGTTACACTTATTCTCTGCTCTACTTTCTTATCAACCGCCCAACACTATGAACCATACATCATAGCTGGCCTCACAATTTCATACTAAATTTAAAAACTATAATTAGTATTTATTCATATATTATATTTTAAAATCAAAGAACTACTAATCAGGATATAATTAAAGAAATAAGAGTTCATGTTGCTTTTAAAATATTTCACCAATTTCTCTAAAGGAAACACTATCTACAGATTTGCATCGAAGCGTTCTTATGATAGTGATTTTAATCACTGTCAGATATCATCTATACTTGTCCCATCTATGCCTCGTCCACACTGTGCCTCGACCCCACTGTGCTACCGTTTTTTTATCTGTTACTACTTTTATTCAGCTCTCATTAGATCGATTTTTCGTCAAAAGTTCACAAATCGTTTCTAGTTGAAGACATTGTCCTCAAAAATTGAAAAATTTTCTCTAGTTCCTCGTAAATGATGAAAATCACCCAAAAAATTACAATTTTTAACATCGGTAGATTTTGAAATTTTTTTCGTTTTTTTTCTAAAAAGTGCCATAATTTATTAGAAAATGAACAAATTAAAATTTTTTTATATTGAAATCTTAAGTAATTATTTTTTATTTGATTTAATATTTTTGAAAACCTGCTTTTTACCTGCCCACAAGAGAGTATTCAAATTAGCAACTTTTTTTACAAAACTTAACTTTTCCNCCCACAAGAGAGTATTCAAATTAGCAACTTTTTTTACAAAACTTAACTTTTCCAACTTAAATTTTTAAAATGTTTCAGAAATACCGCGTCCTTTAAATATATATCAAATTAAAGATTATATTATATATTATAAGTTAAAAAAAAAAAAATTATACCGACAACCTATCCT
>NW_026101116.1:0-1908 GCF_025091365.1 Daktulosphaira vitifoliae
AAGACGGGTTGCATATGTTTTAGATCATTATATTTTCTATAACTCGTGTAGTAGTAAAATTTTCAGTTTTGAAAAAAAAAATTGAAGATATTTCGTGAACTTTGAATAACTTTTTTTACATAATTTTGATGAAAGGTTTTTGCTATATATTTACGTAACGGGATTTAAGCAATCATAAGATATCCCACACACAGTTTACTTACTGTGTCCCCACCCACGTCGGTTTAATGGAAAACAAAAACTTCATAATGTAGGAGCGTTTGAAAAGAAAAACAAGCCGCACAAAATCTACATATAACGCCTTAACTGTTTTTGCAATGGACAATTGTATTTTTCTCAATATAAAATAACAGATAAAATGCGATGTTTTGTAATTTGTTCAGTACTTCCCAAAGTAGACTGCTGTTGAAGACATACCGTTACCTCAGTGTTTTATTTTGTTTTTTTACACATGGTATTATCTGACCCGTTTCTTTGATTTTGTGGATAGTATAATAAGTAATAGCTATCATCAACTGTCAAAACATGTTTTTGATTATTACCGACAAGTAATGTGTTCATGTTAAATGATTTTGTTTACCTGATAAGATTTAGTCCAAATCGTAGAACTTTACCAATGTTCTGCTGTTGTTTCCTCTGCTATACTTTGGTTTCTCGTAAAATTTTCTTCTAGTCATTAATGTTAACAAATAATTTAAAATCAATATACCATCGTGCTATTTTAATATGTGGTTTTTATAATAAAAATGTTAAAAATATATGCCGAACGTAAAAGAAGTTGCGTAGTAAAATTTGACCTTGATTTTCTCCAAATCGCCAATACATTATATTACTAGTATTATTGCAGTTCGAATTATTGTCAATATATTATTAACAAGGTCTTCTTAAATAACAAAATTTATCTTCTACGGAACTATTTTTATAACGGTTTATTATTATATATTTTTAATTTTCACTATAGGAAACTATTATTCAGCAAAATATTCGTAATTTTATTTATTGGAGTATATTATATTGCAATACAAAGCAAATGGATCGTTATAGTGGTTAAGTTTTACTTGCTATGGTACCGTCTAATGTACGTGCTGATTAGACCGATTGGCATTCAATGACAAAATGGTTTTCCGTTAGAGTACAATGGATCTCCTATGTGTCAAACTGTTTACGCATTTAATTGTCGTTTATATTAGGTAATCACACGACTTAAATACCACTCACGCAATCATAATTGTGATATTTATTTACATTGTTTATTTAATTATATTATGTTTCTATTAATCGATTGATTCTATCTTGGGGAACTAATTGATATAACTTTATATTTATGTAACTTTTCATTTAAATTCTAACAATTATATTTATTTTGCAAAAATAAATTTGTTTAATAGTTTTTGTTATTTTCAAAAAATAATAATAAACAATAAATAACAAAAAGAATTTTATTCTGTTCAATATTTATATGTATTTTATATAGAATTTTAAAGCTGATTTCGAATCTGGCTTCAGATTTTTTTCCATCACAACTAGTTTTTGAGATAAATATTAATTAGTAATTAAATGATACAAAGTATAGATGATTAAAATCACTATCATAAAACATAATTCGATACAATAAAAATATTAAAAAAAAACTGTTAAATTTCATAATTTGTACATTTTTAATTTTTCAATTTCTGTGATTTAAAATTTCACTCGAATATTAAATTATTTGCTGAAAAGCTTATATTTGATTTGGGTTTTCAGAAGACAGACGAACCGAGATATTTTCAACAAATTTTTATGCTTTGAAGTACGATTTTACATTGTAGAACATAATAGAATCGCTTTAACATTGTAGTACACTTCAAAATCTTTAATTTGATATAAGTTAGAAGTTGTTAGACCTTCTGGAACACAAAAATGTTATAT
>NW_026101117.1:0-1908 GCF_025091365.1 Daktulosphaira vitifoliae
TGTGATCTTTTGACGTACTTTTGAAAGAAATCGGTCCAGTGAGAGCTGAGAAAAAGTGGCAACAGACATAAAAAAAAAACACATCATATAAAATTAATACCTTCTCAGCTTCGCATCGAAGCTAAAATTGATTAAAACCTATAGTTTTTATTCTGAATTAGACTTTTTTTAAACAAAGAATTTGGTTGAATTTTTTGTACAATAATAAATTTAGTCCAGTTAGGTTTTAGATCAAATTTATTTTTGGTTCTTTAAAGGCAATGATTTTACTATCCAATAACTATATGATTTTCCAAAATGAAACAAACATACTTTTTAAGTACACTAAATATTTATACATAAAATATTGAAAAATCAGTGAATAATATTTATGGTTCATTGATTTATTACTATAACAAACTTGTATGAATGGTCATTGGACTTTTGTTGATTGTATAAAGGTTTAACTACATATGGATCTGCTATCCTAGATCAAAAGTACTTCTAGATTTATGTTATATTATAATTTAAAATGATTTTTTAAATTATTTTTAGACCAAAAAGAAAAAAAATTTAGCATCTGGAAGAACTATATACCAATATCATTATACTAATTGGCCTGATCATGGTACACCAGATCATGCACTACCAATTTTAAGTTTTATTAATAAGTCATCAGGAGCTAACCCTTCTGAAGCTGGCCCAATTGTTGTCCATTGCAGGTTCGTTATAGTTAAAACATTTTAATGTTTCATTTACTAAAAAAACATATATTTGTAGCGCTGGTGTAGGGAGAACTGGCACGTACATTGTATTAGATACCATGCTAAAACAAATTAGAAGTGAAAGAGAAGTTAACATATTTGGTTTTCTTAAGCATATTAGGCAACAGAGAAATTTCCTCGTTCAAACAGAAGAACAATATATTTTTATTCATGATGCTTTATTAGAAGCAATAAATTGCATGCATGCTAGTATAAATGAAAAAACATTAGCTAGTTACCTTCAAACAGATATTCAAGATAGCAAAATAGTATCATTCACAACTGATTTTGAAAAACATTATAAAGTTTGTATTTTTAAAAGTTTTATATTCTTAATAATTAAACATGTTTATTCTATTTTTATTTGTTAGATGATAACATCTTTTGTTCCTCAAGATTATTTATTATTATCTGCCAATAAAGCTTTCAATAGAATAAAAAATAGATCTCAAGAATTTGTGCCCGTAGAATATTCTCGTGTTCATTTAACTCCTAAACCTGGTGTTGAAGGGAGTGACTATATTAATGCTTCATGGATAATAGGTAAAATATAATGGAGCAAACAACTTTTTATAATCAGACATTTTTTTATCATTAATACGATAAATTGTATTATATTGAAAAACGTTTCATTTTAGGTTTTAAACGACTAGGAGAATTCATAGTGACTCAGCATCCTCTAAAAAATACAATATTAGATTTTTGGCAAATGTTATGGGACCATAATGCACAAACAGTGGTTATTTTAACTGATATGAATGAAGACCCAGTATGTAACATTTGAGTTAGTTTTAGTTATTAGTGAGGTAGAATTGTCTTGATTCGGTTTACACACTTAAGTGTTATCACCGAAGTGTTATTATAAGGTACATTATACCTATCATTGTATAAGAGTGGACTATCAAGTCACCCCCTGTAGATGACCAAAAAAGTCCTCTCTTTCTGACGAAATTAAGTATCTCTCTGGGTCTTAGGTTTTTAATGTCTTCTTTTTCAGAAGGTTTACTCAAGTAGTTTGATCTTAGTGTGAACAAGGCTTTACATTCGTACATCATGTGAAAATACTTTTCCTCTTCTATTCCACACTTCCTGCACATTGGTGATTCCGATACTCCATTGTGTAAAAATATTTAAATAAGTGAACATGTTCTGTTAGTAGACCCGT
>NW_026101118.1:0-1908 GCF_025091365.1 Daktulosphaira vitifoliae
TTTTAAAAATTATTTTTAACTTTTTAGTTCGATGTGCTTTAAAAGCGTGTTTTTTTAGTTTTTTAAACTATATTTATTTAAAATTAAACACTATCTAAAGATTTGCATCGAAGTGTTTTTTTTTTATAGTAATTTTAATCGCTGTCAGATATCATTATACTTGATCCAACTATGCCACGTCACCACTGTGCCGGGTTTTTTTTATATGTAAATACTCATTTTTTTTTAATAATTAGTAGTGATATCAAAATTTTAAAGTAATAGAAAAAGACCAATTTGCAATATGACAACAGTACAAAAAGTTGATTCAGATGAAAGTTCCTTTTAGTCTAGTGTATTTATTCATAAGTCAATTTTTTTTTTCATAAGTATTTTATCAAGCCCTTTAAATTTTTATATATGTTTGTCATAGAAGTAACAAAATTTACTACTGTATCATTTATTATTATTTCTACGTAAAAATTACAATATTTATTTCGTACTATATTTAATTGCTATAAAAAATATTATTCATAAATTGTACTTTTAAATTTAAGAACTACTAATTAGAATATAATTAAAGTTATAAGAGTTGCTGTTGCTTTTGCAATTATTCACCAATTTCTTACAATTAAACACTATCTACATATTTGCATAGAAGCGTTTCTTATGATAGTCATCTTAATCACCGTCAGATATCGTCTGTACTTATCCAAACAAGGCCACATCTATACTAACCACAACCCTGCTGTGCTACCGTTTTTGTTTTTATTTTATGCTGTTATAGCATTAAATAAGCAGATTTATGAAAAATGTTTCAACATAATTAATGATTAAGAATAAATTGTACTATTAATAAAATTTTAGTTTCAAAACTAGTAAACAAATTATATTTATACTTGATAGTAAATTCAAATTATTTCTATTATCATAGGTTTTTGTTACTTACAATTTTTAAAAATCAACTGCCCACTTAATTTAAATTAAGTACGTGTAATGTTATTTGGCTGAAGCAGGATGGAGTTCCACCACATAATAGCAGAATTGTAGTCGAATATTTAAATCTATTTTCCAAATAAATGGATTGGAATCCATTTATAGGATTCCAATCCATTTATTATAGGACTATAGGGGAAGTCAAAATAAAACTTTTACAATGATAAGTAATAAACACTTATAAAACAACAAAATAGTCATAGAAATCTAACAAAGTTTTACTTAACAACAACAAATAACACATTATTTAATAGTATTGCAAAAATTAATAGCAAAATCATTATCGTTCCCGTCTTTTAATTCATGTGTGAAGCGTTATGATAGAAGATTTCGCGAATCAAATTATCTCCTTGACCGATGACGATTACAGGGATCATAATCACAAAGTATAAGCAACGTATACAAATCAAATAAAATCATAGTATACGGAGTATCCCGCCAGGTTATGACATTTTTAATAACTTTTGAACTAGGGAAAATTTTAAGAAAAAATGATTTTTTTTTAAATTTGAAGTAGCAATTTGTGTTACAAACATTTTAGCGCGAGTGGGTAAAGCTACAGATCGTGTATGTACACCCTACCTCCGCGAGATACACTATGAATTGAAACGCTTGTAATTCAATCCTTAGTTGTTAATGATTTTTTTTGTAAGAATAAGGCTAAAAAATATGGTAATTTTAAAACTAATAAATATAGTTTAAAAAAACTAAAAAACACGCTTTTAAAGCACATTGAACTAAAAAGTTATAAATAATTTTTAAAATAAGCTTAAAACAATAATGAACGAAAAATACTAGTATTATTATGAAAAAAGCGTCGGGCTCATAATATAGGAAAAACGTGGTACAAATCGACCACTTTTTTTTCATAATAATACTAGTATTTTTCGTTCAATTTTGTTTTAAAAATTATTTTTAACTTTTTAGTTCAAT
>NW_026101119.1:0-1907 GCF_025091365.1 Daktulosphaira vitifoliae
CAAGTGGCACGTGTTATTATGTCGCGTATCCCGTCGTATATGACCTTGAGACTAGACTAACGTAACGCATTCACCCCACCCCACTTAACACTCACCACCTACAATATTTTCATCGCGTCGTCGATCCCTTAATATTAGAAATTTAGACAAATATATACTGTAAAAAGTGGCGAATTCAACAAAAATTGTTTTTAAATAAATATCTCCAGAAATAATAATAGTATAACATTTTTTTATACAAAATTACACGGTAAAATCATGTCATTAAAATGAAACATTGTTTAGTCAGCATTGACCAATATATATTTTGTCATACCACCTTAATAGGCTGATTTAAAATATCCATTTAGATTTTTTCCATCGCCTCTTTTTGTGAGATTATTATTAATTTATAATAAATATAGTTTAGAAAAACTAAAAATCACGCTTTTAAAGAACATCGTACTAAAAAGTTCAAAATAATTTTTAAAATAAGCGTAAAACAATAATGAACGAAAAGTCAAGCGCTTAATATACGAAAAATATAGCACAAAGCACCCACGCTTTTATCACAATAATATACTAGTACTTTTCGTTCATTATTGTTTTACGCTTATTTTAAAAATTATTTTAAACTTTTTAGTTCGATGTTCTTTAATAGCGTGTTTTTTAGTTTTTTTAAACTATATTTATTTTTCACTTTTTAGTTACATGCTATGATAGTAGTTACTATCAATATCATGGTTGTAACGGGTAAAGGGGAATCAGGGTTCGATTCCGGAGTGGGAGTCTGAGAAACTGCTACCACATCCGAGGAAGCAGCAAGCGCGCAAAGTGGAGGTAGTGACGAAAAATGACAATACGGCAATCATTCCCCGTAATCGGAATATATACCCTATTTATCTCTTAATGAGAATAAAGCGTGTTAATATATAAATTTTAATAGTAATTAGAATATATATACATGTAAAGCGACTTTTGTACGTAAACGTATAGCTGTGCTAGTCGAAACTAGTTCTATGCTAAAGCTTCGTCTTTTGACAAAGTTAAGACAAAAATATAGTCGTTCTTTGTTTTTTATTTGTGACCCTATGAAAATACCTTCTTATATTTTTGCATCAGACAAATGTGGAAACACAGTATTCAAATAAGTAAATATTTCCATTTTTATATAGAACCATTACAACATTTTTAAAAAGCCCAAATTTAATATGCAAAATTGATAGGATTATTTTATCTTTTATCAGTTAGTTTAATAGTTTATTAATTACCTGTTGAAGATTCCTAAAAAAGAATATAAATGTAGAACTAGTTTTAACAGATTGCTAACATGTGCATATTCAACTATTTTATGATGTCCATGTTGCTTTATTTTAGTCAAGCAGAAGTAGAAATCAACTTCGTTACACATTGACTATCGCCAAATTATTGACATATCAAATGATAAGTATCGTCTAAAGGGAATTAACATTTTTAAGATTTTGGTGGTTTTATATATAAATANTTTAATATTTTTAAGATTTTGGTGGTTTTATATATAAATAAACAAAAAAAATTCAAAAATAAATTTTTAACATTTAATTATAAATAACTATCTTATGTTAAAGGTCATTTTTGTTCTAAACTAGTGTTATTTATATATAAGCCGAGTAACTAAGGACTTTAAATAAAAGTCAAGTAATGCAAAACATATATATTTATTAAATTAATACTGCTTTAGNCATATATATTTATTAAATTAATACTGCTTTAGTAAGTGCAGTTTGTGTTTTTCCTTAGTACTCAACATCCTTGAGTAAAAAGTAACGTAGTTGCTCACTCCCGTAAACTTTTGTGTTAGAAAAAATACTAATTTTCCATATTTGCAATTAGGTTTGGTGATCTTACAGCCAAGATGTGTCTTAGATGGTCGAGAAGCACGTTGTATA
>NW_026101120.1:0-1906 GCF_025091365.1 Daktulosphaira vitifoliae
TCATTAAATGATATATTCTTAGTTATTAAAAAATAATCGGTAAATATATTTATATTAAATGAAAATAAATATTTTATAAATTTAATTTTATCTACTTATAAATAAATTGAATGCTGTTATTGTGTGGAGCTCAAAATAAGGTTTTTTTATTTCTGAAAAAAATTTAAATCTTTACAACAGTATAAACCAAATAATAAAACTTTTTCAAAAAACAAAATTTAATGTAATTTTTGTAAATAAAATATTAATAAATATATCAATTATTTTAAAACCACGTAATTATACAGGGTTGTTATAATTTAAATAACTGCTTATTTAAAAATAATATTTTATTTCTTTAGTTTTACATACATTTCTCAATTTACCAATCATGAAGTATTTATTGTGTTCATCCCCCATACTTTATAATAGTGTGAGGTTTATTTTTTACAGCAACATACATAATTAACTAGTCGATCATTAAATAATGATCTTATTAAAAAAGTGACTGGTAAATAACAACTTTTGTGCCAATATTCCAGGAATTATTAATAATTTAAAGTATAGAATGGAGGTGAGGTGCGGGTGCTGCTAGTTTTTTACAAAATATTTCTCGGCCTCACTTAACCTCCCGCCAAGGTATAATTAAGTGGTTCATAATAAAAGAATAACCCTGTATAAACAAACCTTGAAATTTATATTGATTTTAAAAATTTGATAATAATACTTATAATGTTTCTCAAATGATTCATTTGTTCAAAGAACATTATTACAAAAATTTTTATTTAAAAATTAACATATGATATTTTTATCGTTTTATAAACTCATACACTATTTTCGTAATATAATGATTAGTTTTAAGATTATAATTAACAACATAAATATTAATTTTCTTATTATGTTTATTCCTTATTTCTTTGTATGCAACATAGCAGCTTTATTGCCTTTATACATTACATTATGTATAGAATATTTATATTTAGTTAGTATAAAATGATTCAGTCCTATTAATCAACACATTTTTTTATCATAGTTGTTTCTATGATTCATTTTGAATTAGATTAAAAGCATGATTAATGAATTTACACTTAAGAACGTAATTGATTAAACTGTTGGTCATTTTTTATTGTTTGTTATTTGTGTCAACATATGATGTATTTCGTATTGAGGTTAATAAATTTTAATCGCATTTAATTATTAGTCTTAAAATTATTGATTGAAACTCTGTAAATTTCATTTACTAATATATTTCTTTTTATTACTGTAAAATCGACTGGAGTATACATTATAAATATATATCAGTACGAGATATTTCCACCCGCACAACTTGTCCTAAAATTTTTATTGACTTATTCAAATATTTTGTTAAAAAAGTTCTAAAACGGCAATTTTTAAAAGTTTTACAGATAAAAATATACATAAATAATAAATTAAGTGTTTTTATATATGGCACAAATAAAAGTTATGTTTCAATGACACTTAGATAATTATTGCAATATATTATTTTAATAAATTTTAGCGAATGTAAAAAATTGCTATGTTTAAAAAGTTTTATTATTAATTGATTTAGATGATACAATTATTTATTCAGATGTTGTTAACTTGATAACATTAACTATGAGCGTGTATTTAACATTTTCATATTAAAAACAAATATTGATTCCGAGTGGGATTGAATTGAATTTAATAAAACAATAACAGTGACAACTGTGCGATACACGTGATATTTGGTATAATTTACCAATCATATAAAAATACTTTTTATGTCAATTATTCATTCACATAAGTTTTTTACATACATGTATCATAATTATTTTTATGTTCTTAATGCATGTTTTTTTAAATCATTGTTTTGCTACCTAAGTACATGTGTTGACCTTGAAATGAGGTCGAGGATAACCAGTTTTCAACAAATAGAGTTCTATTT
>NW_026101121.1:0-1905 GCF_025091365.1 Daktulosphaira vitifoliae
CTCACCATGCGGTCATAAATGAGCACAGTACGAGTACGCGATTAGAAGTGGTGTTCGACGCATCTGCGAAAACAACGTGTTTATCAAAGAATATTACAACGAGAAGATTCTAGTCAGTCTATTAATATTCTCTACCTCAAGACTATTACCTATGGAATGATAACCTTTTCGTAATTGGCGGTAGTTTGTTTGGAGAAGCTGGCCGCTGAAGAGTAGGAACAATATACTGAAGCCTGTCAATCGATATGTCAAGATTTTTATATTGATAATTTTTTGGATGGAGCCCTCACGAAAAAAGAAGTATGTCAACTGCGTGACGAACTAATTACCGTCTTGGGTAAAGCTGGATTTGAATTGAGTAAGTGGGCTAGAAACGAATCTGGTATATTAACGACTAATTTAGAGCATTCTGTAAATCAAAATTATGGTAATACAGTACCAAAAAATATAGTAACCAAAATATTGGTTATGTACTTGAACAAAAATAATGACTCATATCAGTAAATGGTAAAAGAATACAACAAAGATGTTCCTATTACCAAGCGTTCTATCCTAACTGAAATAGCGTCAATTTTCGATCCGTTGGGACTAATAAATCCAGTGTTCATTAAATTCAAAATTTTAATTCAAAGGTTATGGCAATTAAAAATCGGATGGGATAAGAAGATACCCGAAAATATAAAACGAGAGAGGAAAGAAAGCCGTGAAAAATTATATGTAATAAATATATTGTTGATATCAAGGCAAATAGTAGGCGACGGCAGTATAAGCGAGATTGAGGTGCATGGGTTCGCGGATGCGTCACTTACGACGTACGGTGCCTGCTTGTACTTACGTGTAATACAAAATGATGGTCAGTGTGTTGTAAATTTAATTTGGTCTAAGTCTCACGTCACCCCTCTCAAAACTGTGTCATTGCCGCGACTCGAATTGTTAGCAGCCGTATTATTAGCACGATTAGCAAATAAGTATGGGCGCAGTTTGCGATTAAATATTATTAATTATTTTTATTGGTCCGATTCTACAGTGGTACTTTCGTGGATAGCATCGCCGTTAGCTAGGTGGAAAACGTTTGTAGTCCACAGAGTAGGAGAAATCCTTGATCTCACATCTATTGTACAATGGTATCACGTGCGTACAGCTAACAACCCGGCAGACGTGGTCTCACGTGGCATTTGCCNATGGTATCACGTGCGTACAGCTAACAACCCGGCAGACGTGGTCTCACGTGGCATTTGCCCACTTCAGTTAAAGAATTTAACAATTTGGTGGAAGGGCACCAGTTGGTTAGTTAAGAAAAGCTCTGAGTGGCCTAGGTCAACTTGACGAAGATCGTCGAATAGAAATATTGATAGAAGAGCGCGCAAGTGTTGGTGTCAGTGGCTAAACATGACTTGTCAATTTTAAATAAATATTTGTCATTAACAAAATTTCAACGCGTTTTTGAATATTGTTATCGGTTTGTGAATAATGCGTTAGCTAAAAAGCGTAAATTAAAGTGTCAGTACGGACCTGTACAGGCTGATGAAATTGAAAAGGCGACTACATGCATAATAAAGGTCATTCAAAAGTGTTACTTCGGTGAGGAAATACAAAGTATTCAAAAACTACGTACAATAATATCAAAAAGTAATTTAATACGTTTAAATCCGTTCTTGGATGAGAAGGGCGTGCTCAGAGTTGGTGGTCGTTTACGAAATCAGCTGATTTGAGCTTGTTGCAGCGTCATCCAATAATATTGCCGGCTAAGTGTGAATACACGAAATTAGTATTTACTAACGAATTTAAAACTTATGCACGGTGGACCGCAATCGATGTTGGTGTCGGTCCGTTTAAAACATTGGCCACTAAATGGACGAAGTATTGCGTGCCATGTTTTAAATATAAGTCCATTGTAGTCCAACC
>NW_026101122.1:0-1903 GCF_025091365.1 Daktulosphaira vitifoliae
AAAAATTTCGCTATGAGGCCCCTTTAACAACGAGGCCCGCGGAAAATCCCGCCTTTACACATATGTAGTTCCGCCTCTGTAAAAACCTGCACTTAGCTTAAATATTTTATATTGACCGTGCTGTTAAAATTGTGTGTGTGTGTGCAACAAGAGTCGAGGTTGGACTGCTGGTCCTTTAGTTAATCTTAATAATTAGTGTGCGTGCTGGCAAGTTTTTGGACTTAACCGTCCTTTAGTAGGTATAGTGAAAAGGTAGTTGTGCTGGTGACTTACTAGAAGCCACCCTTCAGTCTGCTACTTTTGAGCTAAACCGTACTGACGGGTCTAAACTCTACCCCTTTAGTAGTTCACTAATTAGAGGGATTGAGGCTGACCAGTGTATCCAACGGGAGGACCCGAAAAGAGCTTAAACGACGAACTCGTCGACAAAAACATTAGTTAATTTGTGTACTACTTTTTGTGTCTACGTCTAAGAATAGAGGAATGAGGAATAATGGAATATTGTAGTGCCGATATTAAAGGTAAAGGATATATATAGAATGAGATTGTCAGTAACAAAAAAACTAATTCGGTTTTTTGCCTGAAATTCAATGATAGAGCCAGTTTTTTGTGTGAGACGACTAATAGAAAATTATAGGGAAAAGAAGAAAAAGCTGCGTATGGTATTTATAGATTTGAAGAAAGAATATAATAGAGTACCAAGAGAAGTTTTAAAGTAGGCATTAATGAGAAAATGAATCCCAAAAAGGTATACTATTATAATAAAAGACGTGTATGATTCGGAGTCACTAGAAAAGATAGGATAAGAAACGAATATATAAAAGGGAATATAGGTATAGCGTCAATCGTGGATAAAATAAGAGAAAATAGACTTAGATAGTTTGGTCATGTCATAAGGAGGTAGGAATCGAAAGCTGTAAGATCAATTATGGAAATGAATGATGAAGGATGAAAAAGTAGAGGAAGATCAAAAAAAAAAAGACGGAGGAATGTTATTGAATGCAATATAAGGACTGCTGATGTGTGCGTAGATGTGCTGACGTGGAGATCTTATCAAATGGAAGTTTAGGATAAGATAGGCTGACCCCAAGAAAGTGGTATAAAGACGAAGAAAATTAGTGAAAAAATTAATATAAAGAAATGACATTAAGTCAACAGAATAAAAACAATTTAAAACAAAAATTATCTAGAATTTCTTGAATATAGTTACCAATTCTATTTGGGGTGATGTAATAATGAGAATACAGGATTTTTCCATATCTTCTTCTTAAAAGAACGTTATAAATAAAATCATTTTGTTTATTTGAAAATTCCATATATTTTGTATAACATTTATATAAATCGAATCTTATATATTTTCAGTCCAGTCTTATTTAATAATTATTTTCTATTTTGCAGTTTGCAATAAATGCAAGAAAATAGTTATGTGATCCGTTATTGTAATGCTCAACCAAAAGGTGGGTAATCAGTAACAGTCTACACAGCAAAGCGATACTTTATACCTATGGAAAAATGCTGCATATTATAAATTTATAATATGCAAAATTTTTCTGTAGTTTTATTTGTTATTTTTATTATTCTATTCTTTTTTCTAATGTGTCTATAAAGTAATATTATTGGATAAACATAGATTGCATTTGTTTAGAACTTAAAATAAACCCTTAGTAATTTAATCAGCGAATGATAAAAATTCAAGTAGATATTATTTTACTTGTTAAAAATTAAAATAGTATTATTTATTGCAATATAATTAAGTGGTTCATGAATAACCACTTAATTCATTGAAAATTAAAAATTACATTGAAAAAAAATAGGGTCAAGTGGGGTAAATGGAAATTGGGACAAAAGGAAAAAAATATTATTTAAAATAAATTATTAGTGATTATAGAATTCGATATCATTA
>NW_026101123.1:0-1902 GCF_025091365.1 Daktulosphaira vitifoliae
TCAGTCTTTCCGGAACATTTTCAAAAGTTAAGTTGAAAAAGTTCTACTTTCTATACGCATTTTAAAAGGTTTGCACCCCCTGTATAAATGGAAATGGTTCGATTTAAAAAAAAAGTATGTCGAATGAAAGAAGTATATATAAGTATTTATCATTAAAGAATAAAGTTGATTCATGCATTTTTTAAAAAGTTATAGCAACATAATGTTAAAAAATGTAAAATATAATATCAAGAATTTTTTCACAAAAATAGCATATTTTTGCATACGGTAGTCATTTTCACCATGAAGACAAGTCCAGAGGTCAAATTTTTTTTTTTCAAATTAAAGTATATTACATTAGCTTTAATTTAAGGTATATATAAAATTGTCAGTCTTTCCGGAACATTTTCAAAAGTTAAGTTGAAAAAGTTAATTTTTTGTAAAAAAGTTACCATTTTGAAACCCCATCCTTTGGGCTGTTAAAGGGTCAAATGTTCACAAAAATATATAAAATGATAGGTAATTATCTAAGGTATCTATAAAAAAAAAAATTATATTGATTCGGTAATTTTTAAAAAAGTTATGGCAATTTTAAGTAAGCCAGAGAAATTCGGAAATCAATATTTCTAAATATTGAAAGACTTAATACTGCGGAAATGCTTAATTTTCATTATTATGATAAATATCAAACATCCAAACAAATACATTATTCATATTACTAAACTTTATAACATCTTTCATATTATTATATACAAATTATGTATCCATACCATATATAATATACTTTTTTTTCCTTTCCCCTTCTTTATTTTAATTATTTTTGAACGATTTAATAATCTCTTAAATACATACATTTTAAGAACAATACTCTTATACTTTATTCTCTAATGTTATTAGAATATGGACCCATCTTGTCACGGGATTTATATCATTAAAAACACCTTTTGGATGAACGATAAAAGAGTATGTAACAGAAAGAAATTATGCCCTGATTGCTTTTTTAAAGAAAAACACCGAAGGAGTGTAGTGCATAATTATCATCTTTTAAAATATAATTCTATATGGACTCACGACGTAATCCAATATTTTAAATCGAAACCTATATCATTTCTGGCCACAGAAATAGCCGATTATGCTGCATGCAATGTGGAGTTCGATATGAGAAAATGGTATAGCGCTATATTTCGACCAAACATACCGTCCGATGATGGACATATGTGTTGGGAAGGGGGACTCATTAGTAGAAGTTTGACCAAAAAACCCGATAAGAAATATAAATACCCAATTCCTACAAAAAATTACTGGACACATATAATTTTTTTAATTTTGACAAAAAAAGTTAATGTAGAATTTACAGATCTAAGCATCTTAGACAAGTATAATTTAATGTCAAAAAGAAGGGGTAACGTTCCAAAAGATCCATGGGCTTTCTTATATAGCCAAACTTCTATTAATAAGCAACAAGAATGGTATTTTGATATTACCGCTGATTATAACAATGTCATTCATAAATATAACTTAATCATGGATAAAAATGCAATATCTTATAAATCTATAGTGTTTGATGTATGCACTGATTTTACAGAATGCAAACAACACATAAAGAATNCACTGATTTTACAGAAAGCAAACAACACATAAAGAATTTTTTTCCATCAATGGAATTTGAGTATCCTATTGATTATTATTACCCCAACGAAAATTGGGATACATATTGGGAGTAAATAGAATGCGCAAACTCTATTGGAATGGCTTAACAATTAATATTAATAAAAAAAAAAAATTAGTTATACATCAGCTCTATCAATATGTCATTATTATTTTATTATTATATTACTTATTTTACTACATATAATACTCTTGTAAAAAAAAATATATAGCAAATATATAATTTATACTATGTCAAGGAAAACAATATAATAC
>NW_026101124.1:0-1901 GCF_025091365.1 Daktulosphaira vitifoliae
TTCCAAGCAGAGGTGATGGCGATACTGGTAGGGGCTCATAACCTGCTGGTATACAAAAATAGGAAGATAACTATCTTAAGTCGTTGATAAGAAAGTAGAGCAGAGAATTAGTGTAGCAGAGATGAGAATGTTTAGTTGGATAAGTGGAGTGACTAGAGAAAATAGGATAAGGAATGAGCATATAAGAGGAAGTATAGGTGTTGCGTCAATCGTGGATAAGATGACAGAAAATAGACTTAGATTGTTTAGTCATGTTATGAGGAGAGAAGAATCGGAAGCTGTAAGAACAGTTATAGAAATGAATGTTGAAGGAAGAAGAGATAGAGGAAGACCAAAAAAGAGATGGAGGGATGCTATTGAATGCGATTTGAGGACAGCTGATGTGAGCGTAGAAGATGTGGGAGATCGTGTCAAGTGGAAGCTTAGGATAAGGGTGGCCGATTCCAAGTAATTGGGATTAAGGCAAAGAAAAAATTACCAGAAATACCGGTGGCAGTTGACATAATATGATTGTTGTTTGGGAATGTACAATTTAGCGTTTAGTTGGGTTTAAACAATATAGCGTCAAATCAATTACCTACTCTATCGCTTGTATATTAATATACACTACACTTTAATGATACAATAANGTTAATAAACACTATACTTTAATGATACAATAAATAAATAAACTCACACATACACACATATGCATTTATAACATTGTGTATAATGTAAGTATAACATGATAAAAAGTAACCGTAAAATGAAGAAAATGGAATATAAATTATAGTACTCAAATTAAATGTAATGTAACTCGAAAAATATTTGTTTAAATGAAAAAATATAAGATAATTTTTTTGTTTATAATTGTCTTTTAAACAACTTTTGTACGAAACTTTTTTTTGCAAGTTATATATTTTTTGAGAAAATTAAAAAAGCTCATATTTTTGAACTTTTGCTAGGCTGTAAAAAAAGGCTCAATTCCAATCAATGAGAACTATTAGTAGGTCATTATACATATTTTAATTCAACTTTTAAAAAAACAAAATTTGGTTGGGAAGTTTTTCCACAATTTTTCCTTTGTTGACTGGCCTAGATGTCAATTTTAAACTTGTAATTGAGCTAAAAGTTATGGTAATATATTCAATTTTTTTTACTATAAACTTTCATAAATCTTTATCAAAAATTTTTCATCAACTTTAAAGAACCAAAAAAATAGGTTAAAATTGAAAATTTGGACTGATTATTTTTAACATATTAAAAATCAAATCAGTAATAATTTGAAANTTTGGACTGATTACACAAGTTTACAACAAAATTGACCTATGACTTATGATAGTAATTTTTTATGTAAAATCGTCCACTCAGTCCGAAAATGAAGTCCAAAATACAAAAAGTAGAACAGTTTTTGAGTTATTGCGAAATTAGCTTTTTTCGTGTACCGCGAAAAAACGTTTTCATTATATTCTAAATACCTTTAATTGCATTCAACCGATTTTCATTTTTTTTACATAAAATTAAACAATATTAAATTACCTATAACTTTTAATTTAAACAATTTTTTATTTGACTCTTTTGTCGTTTGCTATCCACGAATTTTTATCATTTTTTTCAAAATGTCAGAAAAAATTCAGAGTTTTACGTAAAATACACCAATAAAAAATAAATTTATCAACAATAATTTTAATAGACGTTATACTCTAATACATAACAAAGAAAATGATATATTATTTTGTAAAATTGATAAAAAAATGAAAAAGTTATGCGCGATTGAAAAATAAAACAAATTTCCTAATATCAGAGTTTTCTAATTCGATGGTTTAATTTTGTAAAATATAGAAAAATTACTCATAATATTACTTTTCAAAATAAAATTAAAAGTTATAGGTAATTTAATATTGTTTAATTTTATGTAAAAA
>NW_026101125.1:0-1901 GCF_025091365.1 Daktulosphaira vitifoliae
AAAAAAAAAAAACGAGTTTTCTATTGTAATATATTTTTTAGTATATTGAATTGAATAAATTAATGAAACCCCTGGGTAATTATTTATCTTTTGATTGATACAGAAAATGTATACAAACAATAAAAATGATTAGTACTTCCATCATTTAAAGTATTTATTAGTTTTATTATGAATTTATATATTGTCTCTTTGATACAACCAATGGTCGAAGAGGCTTAAAATAAGCGGACGAATGCCTTCTATTTTTATTTACTCCGTTATTATTTTTGGTTAACTAGCTAAATGTTAAATATTCAAAAATATTGGTTAATTTTGATTATCTTAACTTAAAAAAAATACTATTGGTACTCAAAACAAATTGTTAAACCTACTATAATATTACATATTAATTGTATAAAACTATAAATTAATCATTATATAATTATTCGAAATTTATAAAAGAAAGACACCATTATAAATCGACGAGTTTAATTCACATTACACAATATTAATGGGGAATGTATTATTTTGGACAAAATAAGTATAGAGTTGAAAAATGTAGATTAAAAAAAGTAGAGGGAGCCTTCCCATCGTATCCCTCCACTGCGACCACTGGATACAACTATAGGAAGAATAAATATTTTGAAAATTCTATAGTAAATTATATAATTTTTCCTTTTGTCATTAGTTTATGGTAATGTCTTAAAGTTGAAAGAAAGAAAACGAACTTCTTTACGAATTGGTTTCATTATTTAGTCGATTTATATAAATCCTTAATGGTATACATTCTTTTTCACACCATCAAAACTTGAAATAATAGATCGATTTTAAAATTAAAACGTCGTATTGAATACAGCTTATTGTTTGATTAAATTCGTTATTATTATCTTGATTTTAGTACTAAAAAGTCATTAAATTAGAACAATAAGCATTTTCGTTAAAAAAAAAAGAAAAAATATAACAAACCTGATTTTAAGTATTGGTTAATTTTAACAGGAATTTCTACAAACAATTGGTACATTTATATTCATCAGTGGATAACTTTCATTGTAATAAAAATATTTTCATTGTTTCATTCAATTTAAATGTACAAATCAAAACTTTCTTGAGCTTTTACAAAAGGTGTTGGATATTGTTTTCATGAAGGCGATCGTCTGTTCAATCGTAATATTGTTGAGGTCGGCCAGAGCTCAGATGGAAACCTCCTGAGGTGGTGTCAAGGGACGACGTTGCAAGAATTGACAATCGTTCACCACACGTGCACATACGTCCTACTCGGTAGTTAATTTTGAATGTATCCATTTACTTCGGTATGCGCCCCCTTCGTTCTTTTCCGAGGAGGTAATAGGTAGTTTGATTCAGCCATTATTTTATTGCGCACTTAGACGATTGCACTTTTCCCTTTGGCCTGGACAAACATAAGAATGGAAAAAAATAGTCCATTATTGCCACCGAGAACAACCACTACACCCAGAGGAGTTATTCTGTTGGAATTGAATGTGAATGGCAGTGGGGATGTTTATTACACCCAGTTGGGGTAAGAATAGCAAACATGTATTATTAAGTATTTAATACCGCCTAGATTGCATAGTACTTTGGTCGATTCATACGTTGTATCCACATCAATATATCCTACGCTATTTCAATAAAATCTTATTGATTTTCATTTGATTTCATGTAAAACAATATTTAAACATTTCATATACATTGTATAGCCGTGTGTTAAACAAGGACAAACAATTGGTATTGATCTTTCGGAGTACACTATTAACATATCGATTATGCTAAAAGTGTTACTGAATCAGTCGAAAATAATTATAAATACGATTCGTTGACATAACGATTACTAAAAAAAGTATTACAAATGTTATTTCACCTTTGAAAAATCAAATTTCTGTTCATATTTGAAACTGTTTTTTGCT
>NW_026101126.1:0-1899 GCF_025091365.1 Daktulosphaira vitifoliae
TACGATGCCAGACCAAATAAAATAGATTTTTTTTGTAAAAAAAATTTGTTTTTTATTGACAGATATAAAACTTTTAACTTAGCTATAGAACTAATTATAAAAAAATACCGTAGTGGAGACTCAGCAGTTAGGATAAGTATACATTAATATTTTTTAGTTGATTCCAAAGACTTATTTTATGTATTAATTGATTCTTGAGGTAAATTAAAATATGTAAAAGTTGATTCTCAGTATATATATTAATTTGTTCTGAAACTTTAACCTATTAAAACGATTTGAATTTATAATTTTTTTATAAGTAGATAATCGTTTTTTACTAATTAATGATCACAAAAAAGAGGTGTTAGAAAAAATTTAATTACAGATTAGAAATCGGAGTAAAATGGGCTTAGAAAAGTTTATTTTGGTTTCTGATGAAAATTTATTGTTGATCAGTGTATTCATAATTAGCAAAAAATTTTATTCTGAAACGTTTTGCATCAAGTTTTTCATTTTTCATATTCGCATATAATAAAAGTAACAAAATATACAACTACTTTATAATTTTTTACAATCCTAAATTTTTGAATATCCATTTCATACTAAATTTAATTACTATAATAAGTATTTATTCTATATTATACTTATAAATGAAAGAATTAATAATCAAAATATAATTAAGGAAGGATATAGACTGATGTTGCTTTTGGAGTAATCTACAAATTTCTTGAAATTGTACACTATGTACAGATTTGCATTGAAACATTTCTTATGATAATGATTTTATTCACAGTCAGATATCATCTATACTTGTTCTAACTGTGCTACGGTTTTTTTTTTTTGATTATTTAAATTTTCTTAAATATCGACGCTGAGTAAAAAATTATTGGTGAACATAAATTAAGGTAATAACCACCTCCTAAAATTATTTTATGGTTGGGCCATTACCACAACCCTTTGAAATCTGGCCTGGACTACAAAAATGTATAATCATTATAAAGTAAATATTAATAATAAACACATTGAGAAATACTCAAAGCTTCCGCGTGCTATAAAATTATACATTTATAAAAGTATTTATTGATGTACTATAATATTTTTTAAATCAAAATGTCTTTGGAGTTTGATAACAATATTAAAGAAAAGTTCTTAATAATGTTTATTTTAAAAAGGAAGTGGGTAGTTTAGTAAATGCGTTTTTATAAGAATGGTGTGTGGGACGATATAAGATAAAATAGGTCGTTATTAAAATAAGTCGTTATTTGTCTACCTTGAACGAGGGTACAAAATATTAACATTTTTAAGCGTATTTTTTGTTACTTTTCATTTTGAACGTTTATAAAATAATGGTAGTGTAATATAATCAAGTTACAAACCAAATAATGTTAATTTAAAAATTACATTATTAACATATCTATATTATTAAGTTTACAATTATTCATCTAGATTATGGCTAAAATGATGTCTAAATTACATACTCAGTCCTTTCTAATAATTTAAATATTGTAATTTATTCATAATAAATAAAAACTTTCATTATATTACAAGAATAATTATTAGTTTTATTTTATGTTTACATGATAGAGCATATTAAGATATGAAGTATTAATTAATAATAAATACTATCAATAATAAATGATTTTGTGACCAAGTGGCCAAAAAATTAGATTCGGTGAATAAATTTAATTAAATATTACTAATTTATTGTTTTTTTATTTGACTTACAAAATAAAATAGATCATTCACTGTTTTAGAATTTTAAATGAAAATTAAGAGTTTCAAATTTTAACATTTACTATCTTTAAAACTTAACGAAAATAAACGAAACGAAGGTGGAAATATATTAGCTTCGATGCGAAGCTGAGAAGGTATTGGTTTTACTAAGATGTGTTTTTTTTAGCTTCGATGCGAAGCTGAGAA
>NW_026101127.1:0-1898 GCF_025091365.1 Daktulosphaira vitifoliae
GTGATATTTTTCATATAATACATATTACTATTGATAACCAGTATTTCTATCGAAAGTGTTAAATTTATTTCTTTATAAATACTCTTTATTTCCTATATACAACTTGGAGGACTCTGTGCGGATAGCTCAATGGGGAATCCAGACGGTAACCCGAACAACAAATAAATATTAAAATTTCCCCAGGCGAGCCTTCCAGGTCCGCCACACTATAACAGTAGTATAAAACCTATTCTAAAAATGTCATTACTGATATTGCAGTAATATTTTCAATGATTTCTTATGAAGGAGGAAGTTGTTCTGACCCCATGCATCTCATCCCATTTTGAAGTAGGTGTTTGTAAAATACCATGTCATTAACTGTTCATCAACGTGTTAATGATTTTAATTGTCTATATGGAGAATGTGAGATAAGTAACTTTTTAATTGATAAAGTGGAAATTTTTTCAATTTTTGAGGGTAATATCTTCAACTAGATACGAATTGTAATCATTTGACATATCATTGAAAAAAAATGGTCAAGTGAGAGCTCAGAAAAATGAGCGACAAACAAAAAAAAAATAATAGTAATTAAATTTAGTATAAAATTAATATTCAATAATTTAGTATTGCAATTTATACGGAGAAATTATAAAAATAATAAAGTAGTTGTATATTCCTTTAATTTTAACGCGTATAAAAATATAAAGAGATTGATGTAATACTTTTTAATAAATAATTTTTTTTACTTATGAATAAATACACTAGACTACAAGGAACTTTCATCAGAAGCAAAAATATACTTTTCTAAATCAACTTTTCGCGCCGTTTTCAAATCTGCAATTAGACTTTCTATCACTTCTAATTTTTTATTATATTATTACTAATTACATATAAAATAATAATTAAAAGAAAAAAAAATTGTTTTCAAATTATTATTAATTTCGATTTTTAATATATTAATCAGTCCAAAATTTAATTTTTAATTTATTATTTTTGTCCTTTAAAGTTAATGAAAAATTATTGTGAAAGTTTATCGTAAAAAAAATTAAATATGTTTTCATAACTTTTAGTTAAATGATTTACTTAAACTAAAAAAAAAAACCAAATGATAGGTAATAACATGCATCTATATGAAAAAAAAAATTATACTGATTTGGTAATTTTTGATAAAGTTATAACAGTTAACAGAGTTACACACACAACAGAAATTATAAAAATAATAAAGTACTTGTATATTCCTTTACTTTTAACGCGTATAAAAATATAAAGAGATTGATGCAATACTTTTTGATAAAAAATATTTGTTACTTATGAATAAATACACTAGACTACAAGGAACTTTCATCAGAAGCAAAAATATACTTTTCTAAATCAACTTTTCGCGCCGTGTTCAAATCTGCAATTAGACGTTCTATCACTCTAATTTTAGCTTCGATGCGAAGCTGAGAAGGTATTAATTTTACTATGATGTGTTTTTTTATTTTTTTATTTTTAGCTTCGATGCGAAGCTGAGAAGGTATTAATTTTACTATGATGTGTTTTTTTATTTTTTTTTTTATTTTTTTTTTTTTATTTTTTTTTTTGTGTCTGTGAACGCTCAATCTCAGCTCTCGCTGGACCGATTTTGATGAACAATATGTCAAAAGATCACAAATCGTATCTAGTCGAAGACATTACCCTCAAAANTATTACCCTTAAAAATTGAAAAAAATTCCATCGTTCCCCGTAAAAGGGGGAAACCTCCAAAAAAATTACAACTTTAAAAATTGCTAATTTTCGAAATTTTTTCAATTTTTTTTACTTAAAAGTGCCATAACTTTTTCAAAAATGAACATATAAATATAAATATTTTTTATATAGACGCATAATATCATTACCTTTCATTTGGTATATTTTTTTCATAAATTTAACCCTTAACC
>NW_026101128.1:0-1897 GCF_025091365.1 Daktulosphaira vitifoliae
AATGAGAGTGATAAGTAATAATTGCCTTATCAAATTTCTTATCATGGTATTAATGCCAAGGTTGTAAACTATAGTAATCACGAAAAGATAGCATTTTCTTCTGTCCTTTTCTCAATACGTATTTCAATATTTAATACCATAAAATAATATATAAAAATTCAAATTTTCACAAACTTTAAAATGCTACAGAATAATTACTACAGAATATAAATAAGACATTTTTTTATTAAAAATTTTCTTAAATTCTACTCTACAAAATAGCTATCTTAGATTTTTTTTTTACATTTTATTTAAAATTTAAAAATAATTAATATTTNTTTTACATTTTATTTAAAATTTAAAAATAATTAATATTTTGAATAAAATATTAAAAATTTAATTATTGAGATATAGCTATAGACCTAACGTATAACTATTATTTAAAAAAAAGTCAGCTAAAAATATTAACAGGATCAAAAGTTATTTAAGTTGACAGTGAGTGGTGGGCCACCTTGTATATAAAAGCGTCAGACTTTCCAAAAAACTTTAAAAAGTTAAGTTAAAGAGTTAATTTTTTGTAAACAAGTTGTCATTTTAAATCTTCCTGTGGGCAGGTGGGAAAGGGTCAGATTTATGAAAAAAGAATATCAATGATAGGAAAAGATCAAGCATCTATAAAAAATAATTATATTAGTATGTTCATTTTTGAAAAAGTTATGGCAGTTTTTAGTAAATAAAAATTCGAAAATTTCGAAAATTTGCCATTTTTATATTTGTAATTTTTTTGGAGGTTTCCCCCATTTACGGGGAACGAGCGAAATTTTTTCAATTTTTGAGGGTATTGTTTGCGACTAGATATAATTTGTGATCTTTTGACGTATCATTGAAAGAAATCGTTTCGGTGAGAGCTGAGAAAAAGTGGTCACATCACAAAAAAAAAAAAAAACACATCATAGTAAAACCAATACCTTCTCACCTTCGCATCGAAGCTAAAAAAGACAAAAATTATTTTAAGTATAGATGATATTTGACACTCATTATATTAATGAGTTATTAGTTGGATCAAGTATAATGATATCTGACAGTGATTAAAATCACTATCATAAAAATCGCTCCGATGCAAATTTGTAGATATTGTTTAATATTTATAAATTGGTAGATTTTTCCAAAAGCAAAATTAACTTCTATGTTTTGTTACACTTCCACGGACATTAGCATATAAATGATAGGCCTTCAGGAATTTTTTTTTTTTTACTTATAATACGTAACATTAGCTTTAATTTAAGATATGTTAAAAGGACGCAGTAAAAAATAATTTGAAAAAATTGTTTTTTCGTGAATAAGTTGTTATTTTGAATCCACCCTTGTGGGCAGGTTAAGGGTTAGGTTTTGAAAAAATGTATATCAATAAAAGGGAAATTCCTAAATTTTCTAATTAAAAAAAATTGTTTTTCTTTTGTTTATTTTTAAAAAAATTATGGCAGTTTTAAAAAAACAAAGTTTTTAAAAATGTCGAAAATTTACCGATTTTAAAAATTGTAATTTTTATGGGGATTTCCTCCTTTTAAAGGTACGAGGGAAATTTTTTCAATTTTTAAGAACAATTTCTTCAACTTGATACGATTTGTGTTCTTTTGACGTATGTTTGAAAGAATTTGATCCGGTCAGTGTTATGAAAAGTGGTGACAGACTTAAAAAAAAAACACATCATAGTAAAATTAATACCTTATCATCTTCGCCTCGGATTTTATAATTTAAGATATATGCCTTCTTCATGGTATAGCTTTACTTTTAGACTTTCANATAAGATATATGTCTTCTTCAAGGTATAGCTTTGATTTTAGACTTTCAAGTAATTTGTAATAGAATTCCACAGCTATGACTCTGAATTCTAAGATAAAATAAACAAAAATATTAT
>NW_026101129.1:0-1895 GCF_025091365.1 Daktulosphaira vitifoliae
AGTTATGGAAAAAAGTGTGCCATTTTGTATATAAAATTCCAAACTAATAAACGGGGTAAGAGCGTAAAATAATACTAAATTCACTGTACATTTTTTTCATAGTCAAAAAATCATGATTATTTCAATATTTTTGCTCTCACAAACTAAAATATTACGATTGATTATACAAAACAAGTAAATAGATACATATGTTGTAAATACATTTTTTGATCACTACTTGTGGGTCAGTATTTCGGAAGTTATTGACATATTTATATTTAAATTTTTTTTAATGAATAAATTGAAAATTATTTTTAAATTTTTTACTGCTCTTGAGATTAAAAAGACTATAGAAAAGTGTATTTACCAAAGGTAATAATACGTTAATTTTTCATTTAATAATAAAAACAAATTGTTTGAATGATTTTGAAAATTTAAAATTCAAAAGTTTTGGACAGGCGAGTAAAAAAAACAACAGTTTTAAATTATTACAAAAAAATATATACATTTAAAAGATGAAAGATACAATTTTTATTTAGACCTTTTTGTATTTATATAAAACTGACCTATTCCATTTGCTGTTAGTTTATACAATGTGACATACGCATGCAAACATTTTATCTTATTCTTGTAAACATGTCCGAGTAATTGTTACATATATGGAAAGCAAACGACCTGTATTATTTACCTTTGGGAAGCGTACTGCGTAGAGCAAACTATAAGTATTCTTTGTGGATTTATATGTATTGTATAAGAGTATACGTTTCAAGTATACGTACATATAAGAGAAAATGATAGATAAAAGAAATAAAAACTAGAAGCGAAACATTGGAATGAAGCGTTAAAGGGAAAGGTAAGTGTGGCATACAGGACTAAAGGTCCCAAAGCTATGCTTTGAGGTCTATTGTAGATGTACACAAGACAAAATGTGTTTCTATCATTTAAACTTGCTACCGTTTTCAGTTATGAGATAGTGCTATCTCATATAAGTAATTCTTAAAAAATCATCGTATATTAATGTGTAAAAATAATATTAACAAATATAATATTAAATGTACTAAGTACATTAATATTTTATTATATTAAATATTCGAATTCATTATTTTATTAATATTTGTAGCGCTTAGAATTTAATAAATCCTCAAAATATGTTTAGTGACACCTAAGGGAGTATTGCTAATCAATTAGTACCTGTAACGACAAGTTTAATAATATTCTGATTTAGGATCAAATAATATAAAAATATAGGACAGTGGCAATCGGAATTGAAATCAAAACGCTTTTAAAAGGTTTAAAACCTGCGGAAAATGACCCCGTTTGAAAACCGTACTGGCTGAATGTACATTAAAGAAAAAACGGGTTTTACTCAGACGTATAGATTAGACGAGAATTTTCTAAAAGGTTCAAGTGTTTTATTTGAAACCAATACTATAACAAAACCGTAGAAAATACTTTCTAACTCCATAATAAATACAATCAATGTTAGATATTTTGAATTTTTTTTTTTCATTCGTCCATGTTATACATGTTATACAATAATTGGTTTTTAACATTTAATTCAACAAATTAAACAATCTATAATTGTGGCTTAAGTTCTGAATATTTTTGAACCGCTAATCTAGTATTTGATTATTATTTTTATTTTATGAATTGAGTGGGTAACACTATTTAGTTAAAGAGAGGAATCTAAAATGTATACGAAATTCAGTTTTTATGCTTCATAGACATTTAAAAATAAGTGAAATCAAAGTTAAATCATCAAAAGTTAACGTTTTTATACTTTGGTGAGAGGAAAAGTGCGACCGAGAAATGTCTAGTTATAAATAACATAATAATATTATTATTAATTATAAATATTTTCGTACCCGCGTCTCTACTCCAATCTATAATGGTAATAACTTTCGAAATAACAATCA
>NW_026101130.1:0-1895 GCF_025091365.1 Daktulosphaira vitifoliae
GTACAATGCCGGCTATATTTTACTTTAGTATCGACAATTTGCGATTTTGTAACCTATTAGGTTGACTAATAACTAATATGACCTAGCCTTCGTGAAAGGAGTGAAAATTTATAAAATTTTGAAATTGAGACTTACAATATAATCGATAAAAAGGAAAAAAAAGAACAACGCATATATGAAAATAACAATATAATATTTTCCGTTACGAAAAATATAACATACAAAAACAATAGCAAATGATAAATGAAATTAAAACAAATTACTAATAAATAAATAACAAAATATCCCCTATGTATTCTAATTAATACATATATAATATGTGGACTGTTTATCCTTTAAAACAAACAATAAAAAGAATTCTTAATATTTACTCACTGACGGGTTGCTGGGAAATCGATGGATGTTTCAGTGACATACATAATACGATAGACCCATAGTAATCACATCCACTGGTGTGCCGGACAGAAATGCATTAACGAACGTGTGTACACTCTTCTCGCGTATCACACTGGCATCAAATAAAAAACCAATAATAACAGGCGGCTACTTCCCGTCGGTCAAACCAATAGGAGACTGTAATGGTAGACGGAAGGTCGTATAATACACCGTTAAAGTTTATTCCGTGGTGAATGGCTAACTCAATAATTGTGGCGACAACGCGAATTTTGGTCAAAGAAAATAAATGACTTCAATGGTTCAAACACGGCCGAACAAACGAGCACGATTGAATTAAGAAAGGAAAAACCTTCAATATCATACGTTGAAGGGACCGGTCAAAACAACTGTGTTGCCGTACCGATACGAAGGTGGGGTTTTAGAGGAAAAAACACATTAAAGATTGCGGCGTATTATGAATACGGAATATCCGGTCCACTAGATGTTTGCAGAATAAAAAAACTTATTGCAGGGTATCAGTGGCATACCTGTCGTGATAAAAACAAAACAAATATGGTATGACGGTGACCTGTTCGCATCAATTACCCTGATTTCTTGTTTAATTTTATAAATAAGCGTCACCCCAATTAGTGTGTACCTAACGCCATCATACTTTATTAGTGTGGTATATTTAGATAACAATTAATATATATATTCTTCATAAGGAAATAATTTTATTTTTTCAAATATTTATTTATTAAAAAACCTTTTGAAATATTACCTATAATATACTTTACAAAATAATTTTAAATGTAATAATTCTTACTCTGCTGTTTTAGGGTTGAGAAATTCTTCAAATCCTATGTTTATGTACCAAACTTCAATAATTTCGTCGAAAAACTTATTCATTATCTCTTTTCTTGCAGANCTATGTTTATGTACCAAACTTCAATAATTTCGTCGAAAAACTTATTCATTATCTCTTTTCTTGCAGACAATAAGTCATTAGGTAATTCCGCAATTTTAATATTTTTTAAATCTTTTGTTAGAAAAATGTCCATAGAGTTACAATTTTGAAAAAAAAATTCTACTTTTTCGGATGCGTCTGTTTGAAATACTGTCAAATTCTCAAGTTTCATTTCAGAGATTTCATAAGGTGATTTGTTGAGATCAAAAGAGTTAGTTTCCAAACTTATTTCTAAGACGAATTGATGTATAAAATTGATTGCATCAATTATAGGATGAGGTATGAAACCTTCAGAAAACAAAAATCTTGTATCTATATAGCTTAAAAACATCATAGCATTGTGTAGATTTTCAATCATAGTTTTGGAATTTTTTACAACTGCTTCAAGTGTTCGTACATAAGGAATAAAAATATTCAATACATTTTTTTGATAAAATTGCTGGCATTTATTGAGGACAAGTCTTATTACACTAAGGAATTTTCTTAGTATTTGAAGGTACTTGAAATTAATAATATCTATTATATAACAATATTTTTGTCTGAAATTCAACAT
>NW_026101131.1:0-1894 GCF_025091365.1 Daktulosphaira vitifoliae
ATTCTAGAATAGATTAAATAGTAATATGTGAGGTTGCTCTGTAGAAGCAACATACTAATATATGATTAATATTACAGTAATAATCCATTTGTTAATCCATTACTACTCAGTATCTACAAACTACATAATTAGTGTAAATACTTTAAACTTTAGTTTGTTGGAAATATATTGCTAATGACGGCCGCCAGGTACCAGTATAATATAACTTATTACAATATATTATTTGCAAACATCCGTCAGACATAAATCATAGGCTCAAATGCACGTTTACATAAAATAATAGCTCAGTATGAAACTTGTAAAAGAAAAATTATTACTCAGAACACATGATCCACAATATTGATTTCATAAAAAAATATTTAGATAAAGGAACTGTACTTAAAATCACAGAATATTCTAAAAAAACCTTTTTTTTGGAAATTATTTATTTATTATCAATAGTAAGTAAAATTAATATTAAAAACCCATGTCCATAAAAAATAGCTTTCACTTGCGCAGTAAAATGAGTGGCTGTTTACTAAAATAAATATTAAAATTTGAGTTCAGGAAAACATTAAATTGATATTTATATATTTTACATAATATTTTTTTAATGAATATAGGTAAATTAAAAATTATCTTATAAGCTATAGAAAATGCACATTTATATATCTGAATAAATTATTTACTAAATCTTCAAAAAACTCATAGCCACGTCGTTTTTATTTAACTAGAGCATTAATCCTTAAAATTAACATTATATAATATAAAGTAAATCATTTGTTTGATAAAATTATCAGCTATCAATTATTTTGAGTAATTGCGAATAAAAATAAAATTTCTATAATGTTCAATTCATTCAAGATGACACAAAAATTAATAAAATATGGTTAATAGATTAAAATACGAAATAAGTGTACTCGTATTGCACTTAGTCATTGCTAAAATTATTTAGATACATCAATCGAGTTCGTCATTAACATGATAGATGAACGAACAATAAATTAGAAATCGGTCCAATGAATATAACTTTAAAATTACAATTATTACACAGACCAATGAACACTTTGAATATAAACCATAAAAATTCCCCAATTCTTTTTAAAATAAAGTCCCATAAAACAGGTTAATAAAAAATATAAGTAGATTAAATGCACAAAATAAAAATAACATTTAAAATTATACTTTAAATGGAATCATAACTTAAGAATACTAATTTTCATTATTTGATTAATAACAACTTGAGAAAATTAAATTAATTAGTTCCACAAAATAACATATAGAAAAAAGCTAATAGAAATCCTGAGGAATTTAATAATTGCAATAATTTTTGGAAGTATTAAGTTAATTATTTCTATTATTTGTAATTTATTAACTATTATAATTTATTATTTTATAATTATACTGAGCAAAAATGTGACTAAAATATAGATACTATTCTACTGAAAACTTTGGTATAAACTAAAAAGGTATTAGACATAACAACAATATAACTAAGTCAAATTATGATATCCACTTTACTTTGTAAGACTATTTAATGTGGTCAAATATTACGAGTAAATAGAAAGTAACCATTGTAAAACATTTGGCTATTTAATTTAATTCGACGTATCTTTCAACTTTTTAGTGCACTATTATTTATTACAGTATCATTAATTATTAATTGTAATTTGATGATAAAAAAAATAATATTACGAGTATGATTTTTATTTTGACATTAAAAAATTCTATAAAACCCAAATATATATTTATACTGTCATTTTATTATAATTTCATAAAGATAATAAATATTTTTATTAAAAAGGTAACCTTGGAGAATTCACAGAATTATAATTAAAGGTGAAACAGTGTTATATGCAAATATATTTTTTTTGACAAAAAAATATATTTTGACTGTTCCAGTTTCTAAAAATTA
>NW_026101132.1:0-1892 GCF_025091365.1 Daktulosphaira vitifoliae
TTTTACATTTATTTTTCAATAGAAGAGACTTGAAAACAAACAATCGTTGTTATGGCTATATACCCATTGTCAAAATACCTATAAAAGTAACTTGTTTACCCCTCCAAACTGGATCAATAGTATAATTTACAATTCTATTTGTACAATTAAATGTTAAACTACAATTTACTGTTACTCGTTATAAACTATACTCCAACTAGCAACCACAACTTTACGAAACACTTTGAGAATTGTTTTTGGCCATTAATTTTTAACTCGAGTGTTCGCATTAGTGAACGTATTCCACAAAGTAATTATTATGTTTTTTTTTATCAAGAATATTTTTTCATCACGAGTGTCACCTTTTACGTTATCCTCATTAATCAACCCTAAGCCAGAAGAATAATTACACGTATAGAATACGAGCACGTTATTAGATACGGGCAACCCTAAAAAAGTTCCATGGCAATAAAAATAAGCGATAATGTTGGTGTTATTACCGTTCATTGTAACAGTCGTTTTGTTTGAAACTCTAAAAATTGTTATTAGTGTAATAATTCTCGGGATCAGCCGTTCCGGGGACAGTTGAATGCTGTTATCGGCGATCATGCACGAGACGGAATGTGCCGGTGCGTGTAATCCGTAAAAGCTTAACACGGGGAGAATTAACGTAGAAAGCTTATAAGGCGTGCGGACTGACGACAACGAGAAAACAGTTTTAATGTGTAACTCGTCCCGACATAATATTATGAAAAAATATCACCGAGGTGAAGGCGACGGCTAAGGCCTCACGACGACGGCGGCCCGTCCCAGGTAACCAACGCCCATCATTGTTTGGGTAAAACTCATAAAGGACGGGAAAATATTCGTTAAGCCCGGGACTTTAAATGCCGGCGTGTCACTCTCTCCCGCGCACCGACGACATTACCACATGATCAGTACGTCGCCATTCCGTATGCATTGTATTTGTGTTTGTATGCACACGCTACATGTCATTACGGTACGTCGTTGTCGTCGTAATAACAATATGGACCGCACAGACTAAATACTGTCACTAGTATTACCTACACCCAAGTAAACAGACGTTCCTCGGGCCGTGTACACCCGTCGAGAACGGCAATAACTGTGATCGTAACGATTGTTGTGTAAAGTCCTCAAGCTCACTGGCACATCGCGTTACAGTACCCGTACGCGAACACTCGACACACGAAATAAACATCTCGATCCGCGTTGATGAGTATTGCCACACGATTAACATTTTATTTTGTCATTGCCGCGTTAATTGAAAATTGTAAATGTGCGCCGCGAAAAGTACGAGTGTTATCGGTTGGCGAAAACCGGTTGTCCCAATGGGAACCCGTTTCCATAAAGAAAACGTCCCACTTGTAGATAAGTTTATCGCTGTTGTTTAATTATTGTTGAAAATATACCTAAACGTGTTATAAATCACACGGCCGCGTTTTTAGCGTATAGCACTTTTGTAATTGCATTGGGATCACTGGGTAACGGCCGCGTGCTGGCCGATCATAGTTTACATGTCAGCAAAAAGCGGCACAAACGTTACAAATCATTTACAGAAATTACACGAGATCTCATTTGATCGCTGTGCTGATATAAGCACCAATTTGACCTCGTTAAAAACAGTAAATTTTAATAGTTTCATAAAAAATTACAAATTCAATGACTGACCGAGAGGAGGACTGTTTTTTTAAATGGGATTTACATAGAAACACGATAGGCGAATGAAATTCTGCACCTTTATTTCCAATACGCTCTGACAATATGTCAAATAGATGACAGGTTTTGTGTTTGTTTCTTTCTTCTTCGCAAAAATATCGTTTCTTTAACGGGTAACTTGAGAAGTAGAAAATAATATTCAAATTTTATCCGATATAAATCAATACACTCAAGTT
>NW_026101133.1:0-1892 GCF_025091365.1 Daktulosphaira vitifoliae
GAAAAAGGTATTTATTTTAACTTACGAGACGTTTTAAATTTTATTCGTTAACTAAATATTTTTGCTTCCCCAACTAGCTGTAAATTAACATACATGAATTGCTATTGTTTTAATATAATATAAATGTATGATAAAAATATGAAAAAAAAAAAATGCAATAAACCAAACTTACTACTTTTGACTGTATTTATCTATAACTTATTCTATTGTGCAAATGTCATTTTTTATTGTTATATTCTGTTTCTGTATTAGTTAAATGACTTTATTATGTAATACTTTACATTTCAAAAATTGATTTAAAGTTTTGGAAAACCCTAATAAACTTTTGCCTATAGTTTTTGGAACCACTGTATACATATTTTAAACTTATTGTATTGTAAAAAACATTTTTCTTTAATGTCAAGTTAAAAAAAAAAAACCCAGCACTGGGGGGTTGCGGCACAGTGGTGACGTGACATAGTTGGATCAATTATAATGATGTTTGACAGTGATTAAAATCACTATAAAAAAAAAAAACGCTTCGATGCAAATCTTTAGATAGTGTTTAATTTTAAAAAAATTGGTGGATTATTCCAAAGCTACATGATCTGCTAGTTCCTTATTAATATCCTGATTAAGATAAAGTATTGTCGAATAAAAAAGGGATTATTAAAAATTTTATTTCTTATAAAAAAATTGTATTGATCCATACATTTTTCAAAAAGTTATAGCATAATAAAGTTAAAAATGTAAAATACAAAATCGAAAATTTTCACACAAAAATAGCATTCGGTAGCCATTTTCACCATGAAGATAAAATAAAGTCCGAAATTTTTTTTTTTTCATGATAAAGTATATTACATTTGCTTTAATTTAAGATATATATAAAAGTGTCAGACTTTCCGGAACATTTTCAAAAGTCAAGTTGAAAAAATTAATTTTTTTGAAAAAGTTGTTATTTTAAATCCCCTCCTGTGGGCAGTTAAAGGGTCAGATATAAAAAAAAAATATACCAAATGAAAGGTAATGATATCATGCATCTATATAAAAAAATTATATTGATTTGGTTATTTTTAAAAAAGTTATAGTAATTTTAAGTAAAAAAAATTTAAAAAATTGAAAAAATTAGCGATTTTTAAATTTGTAATTTTTTTGGACGTTTCCCCCATTTACGTGGAACGAAGGAATTTTTTTCAAGTTTTGAGGGTAATGTCTTCGACTAGATACGATTTGTGATCTTTTGACGTATCATTAAAAGAAATCGGTTCGGTGAGGGCTGAGAAAAAGTAGTAACAGACACATAAAAAAACACATCTTAGTAAAACCAAAACCTTCTCAGCTTCGCATCGAAGCGAAAATACCAATACGACATATTTTTTCTTTCCAATTTTTAGAAATGTTCCAAAAAGATTTTATCATTTAAACTTAAATCACATTTAATTTTAGCTTCAATGCGAAGCTGAGAAGGTATTGGTTTTACTAAGATGTGTTTTTTTTTGTGTCTGTTACCACTTTTTCTCAGCTCTCACCGAACCGATTTCTTTTAATGATACGTCAAAAGATCACAAATCGTATCTAGTCGAAGACATTACCCTTAAAAATTGAAAAAAATTCCCTCGTTCCCCGTAAATGGGGGAAACCTCCAAAAAAATTACATATTTAAAAATCGCTAATTTTCGAAATTTTTTCAATTTTTTTTACGTAAAAGTGCCATAACTTTTTCAAAAATGATTATATAAATATAATTCTTTTTTATATAGATGCATAATATCAATACCTTTCATTTGGTATATTTTTTTCATAAATTTAACTCTTAACCTGCCCACAAGGGAGGATTTAAAATGACAACTATTTCACAAAAAATTAATTTTTTTAACTTAAATTTTGAAAATGTTCCGGAAGGTCTGACACTT
>NW_026101134.1:0-1891 GCF_025091365.1 Daktulosphaira vitifoliae
ATAAAAAAAAAAAAAAATGTTTAAATTATTATTATTCTGCAAGTAATTGAGTGGGTTATGATAAAAAAATCACCCTGTATACATATTTTACTAGCTTATAATATAGGAAATAATATAATTATTAAAATGACTGTTCGATAACAACTGTTGGATTATTGTTTCAGAAGTTATTAATAACTTAAACTTATGACTGGAGTTGAGTTGCGGGTGCTACTATTTTTGTCACTAGATATTTCTCGGTCGCACTCCTCCCACCAATTTATACAAATGTTAATAATTTTCGAAGAACTTATCCAAAAGTTGTGACTGACTCGTCATTTTTTTCATTAGACAATTTTGTATGGATTATAAGAATTTTTTTCATAAATACTTTAAAAACACGAAAGGATTATACATTTTTTTTTACATACCATTTCCCTTTGTAAATAAGGGGTTAAAAAAAATTTGTTCTTTATATGTAAACTTTAAATCTAATCATCTTAGGTAATTTTCATTCATTTTAGATATCTTTTTGAAAATCTGACCCCATGGGGGATTTAAAATAGCAACTTCTATATTAAAAGTTTATATTTTCAAATTAATTTTTGTAACTGTTCCAAAAATACTGCGCCTTTTACAATTATGTTAAATTAAAACTTTTACGATGTACTATAAGTTAAAAAAAAATTTATCCCGAAAAATTGTTTCAGGCAATATTGACTGCTTATACATATAATATCAGCTTTTGACAGACTAAGCTATCACTGCATAACACAATAAAAATGTTGTTATTATTTCCTAATATTTAATTTTCATTAAAAAAAAACGGGGAATGGTAAAATATTAGTCGAAAAAAAAAAGAATAAAGGAAATGCATCAACATTTAAAAAATGGTATCAAAAAAAAAAAATACATCTGAAGTTATACATGTATATAAAAATAATTATCATAAACTTTCTTAGCTTTGATGCAATATTGAAAAGGAATTAATTTTACCATGATGTGTTTTATGTTTGTGTCTGTCCATATCTATCTACTAGACTATTATTGTTTAGCATCAAAAGAATAAAAATACATATTGTTTAAGTATACAGCACTAAAATTTTATGAACTTCTCTTAAAATCTGAGACGGTAACATGTTTTTCTTACCCGCATACTACGTTATAAACCTAAAACCAACGCTAAGTAACTTAAGTAATGAGCTTTTTATTTCATACACTTGTAAATTACTTGATTACCAAATATATAATTTTTTTACATTAGTAAAGTTTTAATTTCAACCAACAAAAACAATTAAATTATTTTACAAACAATCTAGTCAGACATGGATGATGATTGGTACAACGTACATTTAGTATGATAAAATTTGTGTCTTTAAGTTTGGTAGTTTGTTTTAATGCATACATAGATTCAAACACTGCCCTACAAGATATCATTAAAATCGTGGTCTTTATTTTTAATTATTTAATTCAAATAATTTTTTATTATTTTTATTGTTATCGTTAAAAAAATTGAATTTATTTTGATTTTAATATTGCCATTATAATAGTATTAAATTAATTGCTTCTAATCCATCATTGAATGTAATAAATCAATTATTTATTTAGTTGAATAATTAATTTTTGCATATAATTATAGTTGTTGGATAGTTGAAAACTCGTTTACTTTTAGCAAAACTTTTGAAAACTATATTTAGCCTTATTTTTACAACTGCAGTAAAATGTTTGAAATTACACTGATTTATAACTCACGTTTTAAATTAAACATAAGTTTATGAAATTATGAGAAAACAATTTTTTTTCGTATGTTTTTGTATTGTTTAAAAATGCACTAACTATACTTTGGAGTATTAGAAACAGTTAACATTAAATTTATAAAATGTATAGTCAAAATTAAATAAATTTTGAACAA
>NW_026101135.1:0-1890 GCF_025091365.1 Daktulosphaira vitifoliae
AAAAAAAAAAAATTCATCAAGTTATCACTGATTTTTAATATGTTGAAAATAATTTGTGCAAAATTTTAATAAAAAATTACATTTTTAACTTATTTTTTGATCCTTTAAAGTTTATTTTTATGAAAGTTTTTAATTTAAAAATGTTGAATTTTAAATACAATTTTAGCTTTAATTGCAAGGTTAGAATTTATATCATTAAATAAAAAGTTTTATGAGGAATAAAATATTTTACTTTTTAGATTGATTCATGAAAAGAAATTTATCTAATTATTATTAACAGTAAATTTATGAGAACAACTCAAAATTTCGTTAAAATCGCCATTTATTGTATTTTTATTGCAATAAATCATTTTTACTTTTGGTGTTTAAATAATTATTTATTTTGATATACTGAACATATTACATTCTGTTTGTTACATATATTTTTAAATGCAATATATTTATTGATTATTCATGGGTAGCCTAATAATCAAACATTAATATTTGTTATATTAAATAGAAGGATTTCGTTATTTAGTCCATATGTGAAACTATAATTGCAGATTTGAAATAATCGCAAAAATTGGTTTTGAAAAGTAAATTTTGGTCTCTGATGAACATTACTTGTAAACCAGTGAATGTTTTTATAAGTAACAAAAAATTTAATTTGAAAAGTATTGCATCAAGCCTTTCAAATTTTTTACATGTTTATAATTTGTTTTCTTCATAAAAATTATATTACTATATTTGTGCGAGGTTGATTCCTACTTTATTGCAGTATTGTCAATATCGCGTGCTAAAGTCGATATAATATGCAAAATAAATTTGAACAAAAAAATGTATGTATAACTAAAACCGAATAATAATTTTCTAATAGACTGACTGGTCTATGTAATATACAAAATTCAAATATTGAAAAGAAAATTACAAAACAAAAAAAAAATAATAATAATTTTATGTTTTATTATACTCTTTTATAATGCTAATACAATAAGTTAATAACAATAAACGCAAGGATAGGAAGAAAATAGGATGAAAGGTTATTGGTCGCTTATAGGAATCAGGGATTTCGGTGAACGGTTGGGCAATTAGAAAATGCGCCAGCATTAAGGGAACTAAGTCATTCGAGTCAGATGACATAGTAGTTAAAGGACGACTATTTAAAACAGATTCAATGCGATACATTAGCGTAGTTAACTCTTCAAAATTTAGTAAATGGTTACCTAGAACTCATTTTAAATGATATTTACAAGATTTGACTACCGCCTACCAAAGATCACCAAAATAAGGGGCAGCTGGTGGATTAAAATGCCCAGTACAATGAGCGTTCTTAGCAAGCTTTTTTTGAACAACCCGGTCGGTTAACAACAGTTTAATGTGATCGTCAGCACTTTTAAAATTAGAGGCGCAATTGCTATATATCCGATGGTAATCCTCGACGGGATATAAATTGTTGAAGTGCGGCTACAAAGGCTTCTGTAGATAAGTCGGATACGACTTCAATATGAACCGCTATTACGGCCATACAGACAAATATGGATATATAGCATTTAATGGCTCGAGCATTTTTTCATTTTCTCTCTTTAATAAAAATTGAACCAGCAAAGTTAATTCCCACGTGTAAAAAAACACGAGCCTAAAACACTCTAAATGCAGGTAAATCTGCCATTGCATGTTGTAACATTACTGGTTTATGTCGTGCACAATTAACACAATAAAATAAAACTTTTCTTATCGCAGACCGACTAGCTAATATCCAGTATTGATGTGAAAATATAGACCAAACTAATTGTGGACCAGCATATTACATAATAGGAGTATGGTGTATTAACAAAGTAGTTAAAGAGCTGGATTTAGGTAATAAAACAGGGTGTCGTGTATGAATTGGAACGGTTGAATGACATAGATGAC
>NW_026101136.1:0-1890 GCF_025091365.1 Daktulosphaira vitifoliae
TTTCAATTATATGATCTACTATAGTAATTACATTACTTTTAGCTTCGATGCGAAACTGAGAAAGTATTAATTTTATTATGTATTATATCTTAAAAAAGAAACAACCCTTTTGTCTTAACTTAAAGTCATAAAGTCAATTTTTTTTTACTTAAAGTTGCAATAACTCTTTCAAAAATAAACAAATAAATATTTTTTTTTTTTACAGATGCATGATGTCTATACCTATTATATTTTTTAAATCGAATCATTTCCCTATATACAGTAAGGGTTCAAATCTAAAAAATGCATGTAGAAAATAGAACTTTATTAACTTAATTTTTTTAAGTTTTCTGGAAATACTGACAGTTTTATGTATATATCTTAAATTAAAGCTAATATAATATAATTTATTTTGGAAAAAAAAATTACGGTCATTATTTTGTCTTCATGGTAAACATAGTTACCAAATGCTATTGTTGTGTAAAAATTCTTGATTTTATTTTTACATATTTAACTTTAAAATGCTAAAACATATTGAAAAGTGTATGGATCAACACAATTTTTTATGAGAAATAATATTTATATCTCTTTTTCATTCAAAAAACTTTATCTTAATCAAGATTTAAATAAGGAAATAGGAGATCATGTAACTTTTGGTTTTAATCCACCAATTTTTTAAAATAAAACTTTATCTACAAATTTGCATCAAAGCGTTTTTTATGATAGTAATTTTATCAGATATCATTATACTTGACCTAACTATGCCANGTTTTAATCCACCAATTTTTTAAAATTATCTACTATCTACAAATTTGCATCAAAGCGTTTTTTATGATAGTAATTTTATCAGATATCATTATACTTGACCTAACTATGCCACATCCCCGCTGTTCCGCGTCCTCTCTATGCTGGGTTTCCTATATATATTTTTGTTGTAAATATAAAAATGTTAAGGTATCCCAGAAACTATTTATAGTCAATAAATTGTACAAATAAATGAAATATGCTGTAATAATTCCGAAAAATGATTTTCTTCAGAAATATATTATTAATAATACATGAAAAATATTTTATATACTTTATTTAAACAGTACTATTAGTTTAAAATGTAAAATAATCATTAACAACATGGTGATTACTTAAAAAAATTAATGAGACATATATTCTAGCAATTCATAAGCAGTTTATAACTGCAATTCTATAAATCTNCTATTAGTTTAAAATGTAAAATAATCATTAAGAACATGGTGATTACTTAAAAAAATTAATGAGACATATATTCTAGCAATTCATAAGCTGTTTATAACTGCAATTCTATAAATCTTTTTCTTCTTCTTCGTCGATTTATCCCAACTACTTGGGATTGGCCACCTTTATCCTAAACTTCCACTTGACACAATTTTCCACATTCTCTATGCTCACATCAGATGTCCTCATATCCTCATATCATAACTGCAATTCTATATATAATATATGTATAATAAATTTATAGTCAATGGTCATATAAGTTATTATTACGATAATATAAATATAANCAAGGTATTATTACGATAATATAAATATAAACATTATTTAGTAAATTATGACAATATTGTTTACAATATTATGAAAGTGAGGGCAAGTTTTCGATTGGTCCAAGATGATTTTCTTAATTTTCAAAAATATAATAATGAGTCATCAAGTTAATTTTCCCTTTTAAATATTTTTATTCATCTTTTTTTTTAATTATTCAATTAAAATACATCCACAAATTTTTAAGGTCNTCAATTAAAATACATCCACAAATTTTTAAGGTCACACTAGATTACTCCCTATTTATTAAAAATATTTCTATATACAGGGTGGCCCACCACTCACTGACAACTTAAATAACTTTTGATCCAGTTAATATTTTTAGCTGATTTTTTTTTT
>NW_026101137.1:0-1887 GCF_025091365.1 Daktulosphaira vitifoliae
CACAGTGTTCCAGAAAGTTGATTTAGGGGGACAAAATTAAATTTTTTTGTGTCACTTATTAAACTTAAAATAGCATTTAATTGAAAGATAGTAAGCTATTGATTAGATAATATGGGTTTTGAAACCCGTAGCCCACACCATGCAGTGTACAGAATAACCTAACGGTCTATGATAAGGCTTTAAATAACAAGCTAAATTGTTCTTGTGTATAGTGTATTATTTAGTTCATACTGTCCATTGAATAAAATTGTATGAAATATTTTTCTTCAAACAAATTTATACAGTCATGGAAGGTATGTATATTTTGTATTCTTTATTTTAAGCTAGTTTTTACTTGTATAATTAAAGTTATTATATATGAAAATATTAGATAATTTTTTTTTTTTTTATATTAAAAGGTATGAAAAATAAGTAGATCATAGTAGAGGTTATGTATTAGTATTTTATTATAGCTTTATATGTCCTCTTAAAGAAATTATTTAGTTTTTTTGCGGTAATTTGCGGTTTATCATTTTAGAGCCTATATTAACATTGTTTTTGTACATAAATTGGAGAAAAATTGAATTTTAAAATAAATAAAACAAACCACAAAAATATTTTACTTTAAATAAAACATTTAACATATAATACATTTTACCTTGTTTTAGATAATAATATTTTAATTAAAAACCAAAATATTTTTGAAATGTTGAGAAATAAAAAAATAACAATTTCGAATTCAACCGATTGTCAGGAAGCAATTTTTTTATACATCCGTGAGATCATTGGTGATAAATGGGTCACGATGGAGCATGCGTTTAATGTAGCATTAAAACAAAGAATAAAAGGTTTTATTACCACCCTTATTAAAAAGTGGAGTAGTGCAGGTAGAAATTTAAAAACTTTTCAGTTAAAAAACAAAATCTGGCTTTCATTAAATTTTAATATATTTGGAGAAATTGAGACTAGAGAAAGTGTACAACAACCATCTACTAGTACTGGTCGGGGCCGTCCAAAAAAACTATTTTCGGAAAGTTGTGAACGTACTAAGAGAAGAAAAACTAAAAATTTGGCTACCGGAAGCACTACTCCAGAATTGTCATATGCAACTTGTACAAGACTTCATATGTCCGGAAAAAGAACAGCTGCTAATATAATTAAAGGAGCTATTGCATCATCACCAAACACCATACGCAGGGTAAAAAATTCTTATAAAACTGAAAAAAAAATCGAAAAATATACAGCAGAAGAAAGTTTGGCCATTTTAATCGACAACAAAATGAGTGTAAAACAATATAAAAATATTCGATTAGCGGCAAAAGAAAAAAAAGCGAATATTTTTGCACCGTATGACCACGTATTAAATGCAAAAAAAAATTGCTATCCAAAAAATATCCACATTACTGAAACATCATGTGAAGTGCCTTTGCAGGACTTATTAGATCACACAGTAATTCGAATCTTAAAAATTTCTAACATAAATATTCCCGTAAATATCTTTGATAATATTGAACTTATATGTAAATGGGGTTGTGATGGTAGTAGTGGCCATTCGCAATATAAACAAAAATTTAGTGAATCATCAACTACAACTGATTATGATCTATTCATGTTTTCAATGGTGCCATTACAATTACGGTTTACGGATGAATGTGGAGATAAACATATTATATGGAAAAATCCAAGATATTCTTCTACAAGGTTTTGTCGGCCGATTAAGTTTGAATTCAAAAAAGAATCCGTTATAAGTACACAAGAAGAAGTAGAAGCAGTAAAATCTGAAATTCTTAATTTACATCCCACTATTTACATGCATGGTACACAAGAAATCAAAATTAAACATACAATGATTTTTTCAATGATTGATGGAAAAGTAAATTTTTTTAAATAACTTTTATTTAAAATACC
>NW_026101138.1:0-1887 GCF_025091365.1 Daktulosphaira vitifoliae
TCAATAACGCAACTAATTTAGATTTTTCACCTACTTTTACAATTGTTTATATAAAAGAAATAAGTTTTAAAAATATGATGGACAGTTAAGATTTACATATTTTTTGTAATAATGCAACTTGGTCTATTGTTTTAATGCTCCAGTAAATATGGTATAGGTCAATTTTATGTACAAGTCGATTGCCTATTAGTATAATTAAAAAGCTGTTGTATAATTAATTTTATGCTGTTAACTAATATTGAACTTAAATAGGATAAAAGACTTGTTCTATTTAACACATCATTTAAACAGTAAGATACACATTTTAATCATTATAGACATTAATGAACAAGTGGCAATTGTTGTTATTAACAATGAACTATTCCTTTTAGGCAATACGCATTATGTTTAAAGCTGATGATAAACTAGAAAAATATTGTAGTGGTTAAAATTAACATTGGAAAATTATCATGATGGGAAGCACGTTAGTGAAATGCTTATTACTTAACGTATCCGTAGATAAAGAAATCTATATACTGCGGGATGATTTATCTTATAGAAATATATATAAAATAGCCTGGGGTATGGTAAATGGACATTGTCAAAAAATATAAACTCAAACAGGATAAAAATAAGTATTTAATATATGTTACAACATAAGAAGCAATTATTTTGTCCAAATGGTTACACGCCTCCAGATTAGAACGGACAAAAATTATTGTTACATAGACGTACATTTTTCATTAGGGTGAGCGAGTAAAATACTTATGGTCTATCCTATGAGTTGGTTCATTGACCGTTTAAAAAGTGCATAATGTATGGAATTTCGAACGACGAATGTGTTGCCAGAAATTCAATACTATCGGTTTCGTCGTCTTATCCTATTTCCAGTTTAATACAATGGGTTTGGATTTTATCCAAATTATGTATACCATTTATCCAACATGGACAGTCATTATTACTCAACTTAAAAGAGCATTCTTAAGATTTGAGTAAATTATGAAATCAACATAAGAAATTCAACTATTCTATAATCAAATTTAATGTGATACCCATAAAATAGTTTGTTTTTAAGAATAATTAACGACGATGGAGTACTTTTTTTTTGGTAAAATAATAGTGACACAATAAAACTTGATACAAATATAAAATAAACATAATTTGTGTCAATCGGTTAACATTACTTTGTTAATGTCAGAAAAAATTGTAATTAGGTTACTAAAACCACATAAAAGTAATTTTTAATGGAAAAATATGTAAGTATTTATGTGTTGCGTTTTCTTAGGATGATATTTGTGTCAATTACATGAACAATAAGTCACATTATGCAACAAACTTACGATTTTTCTAAACATGACAAATATACTTAATCGCTATAAAGTACAAGAATGTAAAAATTAATTTTTGAAAAATGTCAATAATATTAACAGACTTTATAAAGTGTGTTAATGCATTCAATTTTGTTCATATAATAATTCGTGAGTCGAGAAATTCTTGAATTCAGAGCAGGCGCAATGAGTATGTGTAATGCGTCTCCGTACTAAACCCTACGCTTTTGGAGATCCCTGAGAATTAAATAAGATTAAAAAAAATATATATATATTTTTGAATTAAAAAATAGAAGCCCCGTGTAAATTGTTTTCCACGAGACTTTGCGATTAACAATTTAATATTTATTTATAACTATTTAGATTTCCGTAAAAATGTTAATTAATTATTTTAATAATTTTTATAGATAAAGTTAAAGCTATAATTTAATTATCATCATCATGTTTTTATACCAATTAATTGGGTTCGGGTTCTGCCTTAACGCTTTGACGGAATTTTACACCGATTGTCGACCTGACGTTCCCTCATTATGGCTTGGGGAACCAGTATGGGGGCAAGGTATGTATTACTTTTAAAGTT
>NW_026101139.1:0-1887 GCF_025091365.1 Daktulosphaira vitifoliae
CCGTTGAAATGCCGCCACAAACCGCCGTCACCGACACCAATCTAATCTCCGCTGTTCCTAGCACAACCGCCACCATCCCGGGCACGACGACGGGTACGCGAACCAGAAGAAAAAAGTATAGAGCCCCACCGCCGCCTACGACGCCAGTGGTTCCCGAGTCGGCGACGACGTCGCTCAAAAAACGTGCGCACCGCAAAGGGCCCGCGCCAAAGCCACCCGATACGGCGGTGGCGACTGCAAGTCGACAAGTGCCGAAAGCCGAAGTTCAGCGTACGCCCAAGACGATCGTTGGAGTTACCCCGCAAACGTCGCACACGAGTACTGCCGTGCGCGGAATGGCGGCAGACGAAAAAGACAGGCTCAGGCGACGGGTAGACAAAATAGAGAAACGTTTGACTGAAAAAACGCCGACCGGATACGGCCGACCCGCGTCGGCCGTGTACACCGAAATGGCAGTGACCAACATAACCGAACTGGACAGGCGTGCGGCCGAGATATGCAAGTCGCTGAGCGAGTCCACTGAAGCCGCTCGCCGACTGTCTGCGTCCTTATCGGTTGTCGTTAAAAAACCCGACGAGAGGAACCGTCCCGTTAGCGCTTTTGTGTTGCCGTCGTCCCGAGAAGTCGGGACGACTTCCGAAATCCGCCGGAATCGTGTGGAATTTTTCGAAAGGCTGAAACCACTCGGAAATAACGACGAAATTGTTTCCTCTCCGGCAGTAGTCGAAACAACTACAAACGTACCTAAAAAAGTCACTAAAACCTCATTGGGTACGCAGACTACTGGCCGTCGTCCAGTGAACAGGTCCAAGGCGGCGAGTACAACCAAACAGAACGGTAAACATGTTAGTTTGTGTGTCTAAAGCAAAACTGAAACATTGAAGATTTAGAGGACTTTGGTCGGTTATGGTTTTTCAAACAGAAAAATGTTTTTATTTCAATTGGTTTTAAGTAAAGTTTTTTTTACAGAGATTTCTTTTAGTTTCAATTTTTTTTTTTCTAAAACCATTTTGTACAATAAGGTTTATTTGCTAATATTTTAATTCAAATATAGAAATAATATTCAAATATAATAAACCATACAGTTTTAAAAATATAACGCATTCGAACGTGTTTTGTTTTGTTCATCTTAAAAAAGATGAACGTGTAAAATAATGTCTAGAATTTGGTTGTAATGATTTATTTGTAAAAAATCGTAAAATATCATTTGGGTTTCATTGCATTCGAAACACTTAGAACGGTTTCGTTAAAATTATGATTTCTCTTTCTTTTTTTTTAACAAAAGATAATAATAATTATTTGAAATATGTACACCGTTAAATAATGTTTTTAAATGTTTTTTTTTTTTAATATTTACCCTATTCTTGGAAAATAAAACGTACTGAGTTGGTATCTAACTGACTTTGAAAATGTTAGACAAATAAAATGTAAATTTCAATCTACAACATACGCACTTGTATAATGTTCCAGTGTTTCAGTAGAATTATTTTTAGATATTATTATAATTTATTTTATAATTCAGAACTGGCTGCGGAGGAAAAAAAAAGTTGTTATCAAGAACTTATTGCAATAGAAAACCAAAACGACCTCGTCACCTGTGATAGTCAATTCGAATGCGCTGTATGTCTTTGCGTTTACAAAAGCGACGGTATTATGCTACGCGATTGTTTACATGTATTTTGTAGGTAAGTAAATTTAAATTGGAACTTATTCGTCAGAACAACTTTATTTACATTTAAATATACAGAGTGATACGCCTGCCATTCGTTTTCTCTTAAAACTGCAATTATGTTAAGACAATTATTTTTAGTTCCATATATTTCTCGATTTATCAGTTATTGATTAGTTTTATACATAGTCACATAACATGATAGTATTTAATGTTAA